>NC_091287.1:283166876-283411876 GCF_032444005.1 Ranitomeya imitator | reverse complement strand
TGGTACTAACCGGGAACCTTCCTTCCTTCGAATCAGCGCTTCCAGGACCTTGCGGTGACGTCGCGGTGACGTCGCGGCTTGTGATTGGTCATGCGGCCGCCCATGTCACCGCTCGCGCGACCAATCACAAGCCGCGACGTCACGCAAGGTCCTGCAAGCGCTGATTCTTAGGAAGGAAGGCTGCCGGAAAGAAGCAGGGCGCGTCCGAGGGTGAGTATATACCTAATAGGAATATACTCACCCTCGGACGCGCCCTGCTTCTTTCCGGCATCCTTCCTTCCTAAGAATCAGCGCTTGCAGGACCTTGCGTGACGTCGCAGTGACGTCGCGGCTTGTGATTGGTCGCACGAGCAATCACATGGGTGGCCGCGTGACCAATCACAAGCCGCGACGTCACCGCGACGTCACCGCAAGGTCCTGGAAGCGCTGATTCGAAGGAAGGAAGGTTCCCGGTTAGTACCAGGGCGCGTCAGAGGGTAAGTATAGCGATATTTTTTATTTTAATTCTTTATTTTACATTAAATATGGATTCCGATACCGATTTCCGATATTGCAAACATATCGGAAATCGGGATCGGAATTCCGATACCACATTCAGAAGATCGCCGACTTCATGACCGACCCCACACAGGGGTCGGGTCGGGTTTCATGAAACCCGACTTTGCCAAAAGTCGGCGACTTCTGAAAGTGGCCGACCCGTTTCGCTCAACCCTAATTATGACCATGTGATATTTCAGCTTTTCTTTTTTAATAAATTTGCAAAAATTACTTCATTTCTGGGTTTTTTTCAGTCAAGATGGGGTGCAGAGTGTACATTAATGAGAAAATTTGAATTTACCAAATGGCTGCATTGAAACAAATTTAAAGGGGTATGAATACTTTCTGTATCTACTGTATATATACATACATATCTATTTATATAATTGCCTTGTAATGTTTTCATTTCCTGTTCTGTCCAGAAGTCACCGTATCCCAGAGGTTCACAGACCGCCATATTGGGACACCCAAGTGATGGGTGTCTCAATATGGAAACTGCTGCTAGTACTAACCTATTGTGCGGTACCACCAGCGGAACACCATGGCAGCACAGACACCCACACACACTCTATATGCCGTATGCACCACACACTCACACACACACTCACATTCACACTCACATACTCACACTCACACACTTACACTTTCACACTCACATTCACACTCACACACTCACACTCACACACTCACGCAGCTTCTTGCGCAGTACCACCAGCGGAACACCGTCGCGTACATGCCACCGCTGGGATCAGCCGAATGATTCACTGACTGCTGCCATCTTTGTACAGGAGGAGTGCATGTGCAGTATTAATTTGACTGCCACTGTCTGTCTGCGCAAAGGTGGCGGTCTGATTTACTGCACCTGTGCAAATTACGCACAGGTGCAGTGAATCATTCAGCTGATCCCGGTGGCAGATGCGCGACGTGTCTACAGGCAGAGGAAGCCGGTCACATTAAAGGGGTTTTCCCATGAGCAAAAGTTCATTTTAAAATTTGACTGTGTCTGACCATGTACGAAGCATACCACATCTCCTGGGCAAGGGAGGAAGCAAAAGATAATACTGACATTACAGAAGGGGATCACAGTGGATTCATTTTGTGAGGTAAAATATCTCACTGACTGTTTTAAAAAAATATTTTATCTCACAAAATATATCCTCTGCGGTCTCCTGCTGTAATGTCAGTATTGTCTTTTGCTTCCTCCCCTGCCCAGGAGCTGTGGTATGTTCAGTATACAGTCAGACATGGACAATTTTTAACATGAACTTTAGCTTGTGGGAAAACCCCTTTAAAAAGCAAATATCAATGCCAACATGGTTCCTCATACAAAGTACACCAATGACAATGAAAGGAAAGCAGCAAAGGCTCAACATCGAAGACAACAAAGGGCAAATGAGACTTTTGAAGACCAACAGCATCGCTGGGACAAAAACAATGCATATAAGCGTAGGTATCAAGCACGAGTCCCCTGATGCAAAAGTCATTAGATTATCACAGGATGCCATTAGGCAACAAGAGTGCCACATGCCTGCCCCCATCGTGACATTACCGCCCTCCGGATGCAATAGCATCGGGCCTCCATCTAGTATATATATATATATATATATATATATATATATATATATATATATATTTAGTGTTTAATTTTGTGGGTAAGTAGAACCAATTTCAAAATAAATTCAAATATGCTCCAAAAAAAGTTACAAGCGCTTTCCCTATACTAAAAGTTTCAGAACCCTTTTAACTTTGTGTTTCTCGCCTGTTGAAGACCGGGAGACACAAATAGAGTCCTTCTGAGTGACCCTCTGCTTTATATGTCCGCCTCTGTATATATCCATCACTTGCTAGCTCTCATTTGTCAGTGTCTCCAGGCTGTATTTCCTGCCTTAATGAGACACAACACCTGCAGATTACACAATGATGGTTAATGTGACTGTGCAAATTGTGAAATGACGTGATCTACATCTGTATTATTACAACTATGGTGCCTGGAGCACTATGTATCAGACATTTAAAGGTCATTGTCTTTTTGTGTCCATGCTGCTCATGAAAGAATATACTGTGCACTGAATACAAATGTGAGGAGTGGGACGACTCCGGGCTTATGTAGGAGACCTCTCTTAGAAGTCAGTATATCGTTGTGGACACTAGTTTGCATTCATTGTCCCTTAAAAGCAGGAAAACTGTGAATTTATATTGGCGGGTAATAGATAACAGGGCTTGTGTGCCCAGTGATGCTGGGGAACCCTTAGCGGCTCTTTTTCACTTGTCTTTTTATTACCATTTTCAGCAGTATTTAGAAGATGAAGCCATTATTTGTCCTTTGTATTAGAGCTGGAGAGTGTGAGAACCACAGTCTAGACCGATACGTGACTTAGCCGGTAACTCAATAATTTTATGATATGGAGGTGATGTAATGCTCTATCTTCTGCATGAATAACCACTGACGTACATTCCTTTTACATCCTTGTCTCTCGATACAATAGCGGTGCAGTTAAATAAATAGCTTTCCACTCCATTCTAGTAAAAGCATTTCTGTGACAAAACGTCTGAAGGATTATGATATCAACAGCTTTGTGTACAGCCTATTTTTCCGTAGAATTTTTGTTATTATATGGCTCAGTGAATTTTGATCAATAACAATAGTACAGACAGATAATTATCTTAAAAAATGTCCGGTGGAACTGGCACACTAACCAATATTTTACGTTGTACTGAAATCCCAGATATTGAGTACAGTTAACTTACACACGTTATCTCCAAAAGCTAAATTAAGAATAAAAGAACACACCAAAGTGACTTTCCAAACCTTTTATAGGACCTATGAATAAAAGGAAGTAGGGCAATCTGTTCTCTGGGAGCCAAAAATCTCAGCGGCAAAAATGTATCACTTATGAGAATATTCAATTATAATAAAAGTTTTAATTCTATATTATACACAAAAATTATACTTATTTTCTCTAAATAATGATAATTATGATTGTAGCATGAATGGCCATGTCATCATTTAGACGTCTGTAATATGCAGTTATTCTTTTACTTAAATAGGGACTTTAAAGGGAAACTGTTGGCAGGTTTTTGCTCTGTGATGTAAGGACAGCACAAGGAAGGGGCTGAAACAGTGATTTCAGCAATGTGTTGCTTGTTAGGCTTTATGTTGTGGTTTCAATAAAATGAGCAATCGCATTTATGTGATTTTCATACTTGCAGTCATGTGCCAACTAGACTCTTCTCAGATTCTCAATATTCTAGAGGAGCAGAGTCTAGTCATTACCTGACATTCCCACTCAATACAGGGGAATTGTGAGAGTGTGTGTATTTGCATACTACCATGATGTGCAGTGTGTAGTCACATAGGATTACTCCAGTCTTTTCTTCTTAAACTGGACAACCCCTTTCAGTTCAATACACTATAAGAGACCAAAAATGTAACTCATGCTGCGAAATGCAAGTCCTTCTACCGCTATATTAATGGTAAAATATAAAAGTTATGGCTCTTATTAAGTAGAGATAAAAAAGTTGTGTCCACATGACCAAAATAGATGCATTTTAAAGGTGCTAAAGAGATATTCCGATCTTCCCAACAAATTCCTCATATGTACACTTGTATTGGGACACACGTCTTAATCATTGAATTCAGGTTTCACATTCATCCCATTCCTACAGGTGTATAGGATCCAGTCCCTAGCCATTCAGTATGTCTTAACTTTTGTTAAGGAATGGGTCATTTCAAAGAGCTCAGGGAATTAGAGCACAGTACTGTATCTGATGTGCCACCAGATAGTGAAATGTATTCCCCCCTAAATGTCAATCAACTGTGAGCGGTAGAGATGAGCGGATCTGGCAAAATTCAAATTTGCCTGTTTGCACAGATTTTCGGGGAATTTGCAGAGAAGTTATACTCTGTGAATTTAATTTCCCTTATTATCCTCTGGGAAAGCTCCAGGCCCCAAGTAATGTAATATGTAAAACAAAAAATGTTTATACTCCCCTCACTGCTCACTTTTCTGGTCCCTCTTGTCGTCATCACGACTACCCGTGCAGTCATGAGTTCTTGGTGTGGGCCGTGGCTTTAGCTTGTGCATGTGCAGAACCTTCCCAGGCCTATCAAACCCAAAAGTCCCAGTCTAGAATGAGAGACCTGCAGATCTGAGTGTGGTTGATGGCAATCGAAGATGGGATGAGGACTGAATGGGTGGTGGCAAGGAGGAGAAGGGCTGGAGAAGTGAGTGGTGAAGTGAGTATAAAGATTTTTTTATATTTATTTATTTTCACAATTTGATGGCCTCTTATGGGAAATCAGGGATTCAAGCTTGAGGAGGATAATTTGCATATTCCAGGTGCCTTCTGGGAAAAGCGAAGAGTCTCCCTCATCTAGAACATCGTTGGGTACAGCCGGGACCAGCTGCTTGGAAAGCATCACCAAACCAGGGATTCAAGCTTGAGGAGGATAATTTGCATATTTCAGATGCCTTCTGGGAAAAGTGAAGAGTCTCCCTCAGCTAGAAGATCGTTGGGTACAGCCGGGACCAGCTGCTTGGAAAGCATCACCAATTTTTGCCTGTATGACATTATTGCAAGAGAGCTTGGCTGAGTAGATTACACAAGAAGGAAAACACACAGCAAGTCAGCAGGATCTAGGAGCAACATGGCAGATGTGACAACCTACATGGTGAGCTGCAGCATGTGCTACATGTTCACAGATCGACCAGAAGAAGAATCGAATTTCACCTGTCAGAAGTGTAGACTAGTGGCCCTTTTAGAAGAAAAGGTGTGGGGTCTGGAAGAAAGAATAGCAACTTTGAAACTCATCAAAGAGAATGAAGACTTCCTAGACAGAACAGAAGCATCTCTACTGGTCACAGAAGGTGAAAAAAGTGTCAGAGAACCTCCAAAAGCAGATGAGTGGAAGCATGTGACCAAAAGAAGCAAGAAGACCATGGAGAAATCACCAACCACACAACTGAAGAATCGATATCAAATCTTTGTAGAGGATGAAGATGGCACACCTAAGGATGAAACAATACCAGCAAGCAAAAAAGAAAAGGGCACACAGCAACAAGTGACAGCAAAAAGTACAGCCAAGAAGCAACGAAGAGTGGTGGTGGTGGGAGACTCACTACTGAGAGGCAAAGAAGCAGCCATCTGCAGACCGGACATAACTGCAAGAGAAATATGCTGCCTTCCAGGTGCGATGATCAAGGATGTGACCGATAGGATACCAAAGCTCTTCAGCTCCAAGGACGTCCACCCATTTCTTCTGATACATGTTGGCACCAATGACACGGCAAGGAAGGACCTACCGACAATCTGCAAGGACTTTGAAGAGTTGGGGAAGAAAGTAAAGGAACTGGATGCACAGGTAGTTTTTTCTTCTATCCTTCCAGTAGATGGGCATGGCACCAGGAGATGGAACAGGATCCTTGATGCGAACAACTGGCTAAGACGATGGTGCAGACAACAAGGATTCGGATTCCTGGACCATGGTGTGAATTACTTGTACGATAGACTCCTCGCCAGAGACGGACTACACCTCAACAAACCTGGGAAACACACATTCGCCAGAAGACTCGCTACACGCATCAGGAGGGCGTTAAACTAGAAGAAGAGGGGACAGGAAGAAAAACATTAGACTCGAACCAAGAAGACCCAGGAAAACATACTCAGAAGGGAGGTAAGAACATTTAATAATAATAATAATCTTTATTTATATAGCGCCAACATATTCCGCAGCGCTTTACAGTTTAACAGTTTCAAACACAAAAGTCATAAGTAACAATGTTAACAATACAATAATTAAAGCAAAATAAGATGACCCTGCTCGTGAGAGCTTACAATCTACAATGAGGAGGGGGAGATGCAAAGTACAGGTGTGTATTTACAATGATGTATTTACAATCATGGTCCAGCCATCTTCAGGGGATGGGGGATAGATGGGGATAGTGAATGGGCTACACACACACAAACATAAAATGACTTTGATTAGTGAACGTAATAGGCCGCTCTGAACAAATGTGTTTTGAGCGAGCGCCTAAAACTATGCAAATTATGGATGGTCCTAATATCTTGGGGTAGAGCATTCCAGAGGATTGGCGCAGCACGGGAGAAGTCTTGGAGTCGGGAGTGGGAGGTACGGATTAGTGCAGAGGTTAATCGAAAGTCATTTCTAAAACAATCCACAGCGAGGAGATTGGAACAAATCAAAATCCTCTAAACTGCATGCTCGCAAACGCCAGAAGCCTGACAAACAAGATGGAAGAACTAGAAGCAGAAATATCTACAGGTAACTTTGACATAGTGGGAATAACCGAGACATGGTTAGATGAAAGCTATGACTGGGCAGTTAACTTACAGGGTTACAGTCTGTTTAGAAAGGATCGTAAAAATCGGAGAGGAGGAGGGGTTTGTCTCTATGTAAAGTCTTGTCTAAAGTCCACTTTAAGGGAGGATATTAGCGAAGGGAATGAGGATGTCGAGTCCATATGGGTCGAAATTCATGGAGGGAAAAATGGTAACAAAATTCTCATTGGGGTCTGTTACAAACCCCAAAATATAACAGAAACCATGGAAAGTCTACTTCTAAAGCAGATAGATGAAGCTGCAACCCATAATGAGGTCCTTGTTATGGGGGACTTTAACTACCCGTATATTAACTGGGAAACAGAAACCTGTGAAACCCATAAAGGCAACAGGTTTCTGCTAATAACCAAGAAAAATTATCTTTCACAATTGGTGCAGAATCCAACCAGAGGAGCAGCACTTTTAGACCTAATACTATCTAATAGACCTGACAGAATAACAAATCTGCAGGTGGTCGGGCATCTAGGAAATAGCGACCACAATATTGTACAGTTTCACCTGTCTTTCACTAGGGGGACTTGTCAGGGAGTCACAAAAACACTGAACTTTAGGAAGGCAAAGTTTGACCAGCTTAGAGATGCCCTTAATCTGGTAGACTGGGACAATATCCTCAGAAATAAGAATACAGATAATAAATGGGAAATGTTTAAGAACATCCTAAATAGGCACTGTAAGCGGTTTATACCTTGTGGGAATAAAAGGACTAGAAATAGGAAAAACCCAATGTGGCTAAACAAAGAAGTAAGACAGGCAATTAACAGTAAAAAGAAAGCATTTGCACTACTAAAGCAGGATGGCACCATTGAAGCTCTAAAAAACTATAGGGAGAAAAATACTTTATCTAAAAAACTAATTAAAGCTGCCAAAAAGGAAACAGAGAAGCACATTGCTAAGGAGAGTAAAACTAATCCCAAACTGTTCTTCAACTATATCAATAGTAAAAGAATAAAAACTGAAAATGTAGGCCCCTTAAAAAATAGTGAGGAAAGAATGGTTGTAGATGACGAGGAAAAAGCTAACATATTAAACACCTTCTCCACGGCATTCACGGTGGAAAATGAAATGCTAGGTGAAATCCCAAGAAACAATGAAAACCCTATATTAAGGGTCACCAATCTAACCCAAGAAGAGGTGCGAAACAGGCTATGTCCGGATGGCATACACCCACGAGTACTAAGAGAACTAAGTAATGTAATAGATAAACCATTATTTCTTATTTTTAGGGACTCTATAGCGACGGGGTCTGTTCCGCAGGACTGGCGCATAGCAAATGTGGTGCCAATATTCAAAAAGGGCTCTAAATGTGAACCTGGAAATTATAGGACAGTAAGTCTAACCTCTATTGGTAAAATATTTGAAGGGTTTCTGAGGGATGTTATTCTGGATTATCTCAATGAGAATAACTGTTTAACTCCATATCAGCATGGGTTTATGAGAAATCGCTCCTGTCAAACCAATCTAATCAGTTTTTATGAAGAGGTAAGCTATAGGCTGGACCACGGTGAGTCATTGGACGTGGTATATCTCGATTTTTCCAAAGCGTTTGATACCGTGCCACACAAGAGGTTGGTACACAAAATGAGAATGCTTGGTCTGGGGGAAAATGTGTGTAAATGTGTTAGTAACTGGCTCAGTGATAGAAAGCAGAGGGTGGTTATAAATGGTATAGTCTCTAACTGGGTCGCTGTGACCAGTGGGGTACCGCAGGGGTCAGTATTGGGACCTGTTCTCTTCAACATATTCATTAATGATCTGGTAGAAGGTTTACACAGTAAAATATCGATATTTGCAGATGATACAAAACTATGTAAAGCAGTTAATACAAGAGAAGATAGTATTCTGCTACAGATGGATCTGGATAAGTTGGAAACTTGGGCTGAAAGGTGGCAGATGAGGTTTAACAATGATAAATGTAAGGTTATACACATGGGAAGAAGGAATGAATATCACCATTACACACTGAACGGGAAACCACTGGGTAAATCTGACAGGGAGAAGGACTTGGGGATCCTAGTTAATGATAAACTTACCTGGAGCAGCCAGTCCCATGCAGCAGCTGCCAAGGCAAACAGGATCATGGGGTGCATTAAAAGAGGTCTGGATACACATGATGAGAGCATTATACTGCCTCTGTACAAATCCCTAGTTAGACCGCACATGGAGTACTGTGTCCAGTTTTGGGCACCAGTGCTCAGGAAGGATATAATGGAACTAGAGAGAGTACAAAGGAGGGCAACAAAATTAATAAAGGGGATGGGAGAACTACAATACCCAGATAGATTAGCGAAATTAGGATTATTTAGTCTAGAAAAAAGACGACTGAGGGGCGATCTAATAAGCATGTATAAGTATATAAGGGGACAATACAAATATCTCGTTGAGGATCTGTTTATACCAAGGAAGGTGATGGGCACAAGGGGGCATTCTTTGCGTCTGGAGGAGAGAAGGTTTTTCCACCAACATAGAAGAGGATTCTTTACTGTTAGGGCAGTGAGAATCTGGAATTGCTTGCCTGAGGAGGTGGTGATGGCGAACTCAGTCGAGGGATTCAAGAGAGGCCTGGATGTCTTCCTGGAGCAGAACAATATTGTATCATACAATTATTAGGTTCTGTAGAAGGACGTAGATCTGGGGATTTATTATGATGGAATATAGGCTGAACTGGATGGACAAATGTCTTTTTTCGGCCTTACTAACTATGTTACTATGTTACTATGATGTAAAAGATGTTGGCTAGCGGCTGGCATTTTGCTGCACCCATGGAAAAATGATTTCTAAAAAAAAAATCAAAATTTTGGCAAATTGGTATTTTTGTAAAATTTGAGTAGAATTCAATTTTGCTCAAATGTATTCCCTCATCTCTAGTGAGTGATATTATTGTAAAGTGAAAGAGTTAAGTAACCTCAGTAACACAGCAGGGGCGCGGAGTGCTCAGGCACATAGTGCGCTACACTAAGCAATGGCGTCAGATGGAGTGGTGTAAAGCACACGACCACTGGACTCTGAATTATTGGAAACATACTCTGAGAATTGACAAATCTCATTTCTCTATGTGGCAATCAGATGGACGAGTCTGAGTTTGACGAATGCGTCTGAGTTTGACGAATGCCATGAGAACATTACTTTTTTCACTACCTTATGCCAACTGTCATGTTTGGTAGACGAGGGATAATACTGCGTAGTAGCGCCTATAGGTATAATGTGGAGGTGTCATGATGCTTTAATCCACATAGTATGTGTATAGCATATTTACAGTGGGCATTCAAAATGTCCAAATGGTGGAATAGATGTTCTTTAAAACTTTTTGTCATGCATTGCTATTCTCAGGCCCTGCACTTGGCTCACCAGGCGTTACGTGGATCTATGCGCGAGAGGTTTCTAGTCTTTCTTGTATGCGCAAGGGGTTTCTAGTCTTTCTTGTATGTTTGCGTCATAGTTAATAAACATAGAGCTTGTATCTATACCACTCTTTTATATTTCAAAAATGTTTTGCTTCCAATAGATCTAATGACACTTAAAGGGAATCTGTTGGCAGGTTTTTACTACCTCATCTGAGAGCAGCATAATGTAGGAAAAGAGACCACGATTGCAGCGATGTGTCACTAAGTTTACTGAGGTCAGCAACTGTGATTCAATCAGAGTTTTTAGATGTAAGTAGTAGAGCTCAAAAGCTACCCCCACTCCAGCTTTCTGTGTACACTGTATATTGACAGTGAGCTGCTTACCAGTGTTGGGGGTGTGGTTGGACTAGGATGCACATGAGATGTAGTCCTACAGTGAAAATCTTCTGCTGATAAAACAGTCACTTACAAGGAGAATACTGGGGAATTATGAGAGTACGTGCATTGCACGCTGTCAAGATTCGGCTGTCTATTGTCACATAGAGTGACTGCAGTCTTTTCTTCTTGGACTGAGCAGGCCCTTTAAGCTTTAAAGAAATAAATTGGTGGGAGGAGAAAAATAGACAGCAATTTCAACAGTGTTTTATGGCTTTCATTCTTACTGCTTTCACCTTGCAGTATACTTGACATGCTTCCATTATTCAATAGGCTGCTATTGTGATGATACCATTTTTTATGCTTTATTAGTTTTGCACAATAAAAGCAATAAAAAAATATAATTTGTATTTGTGTCACTACATTCAGAGAGTCATAGCTTTTTTTCTTACATTCGATGTTCTTTTAATTGATACCATGCTGGCTTAGATAGGATTTATAGATGATCTTTTATTTATTTTCTTAGAGTCAGGATGAATATAAGGTGGAATATGTTGTATCTTTCCGAGGATTTATGAATAATAGCATGTATGCTGCCAGCATTATGTTAGTTTTTAAAGTCAGTATGTGTCTATGACTCTGATAGTATTCAGATACGTTAGTATTGCACCAGATCTGCTACGTATACTATACTAATATACTATCTGCTTATACAATTGTGTGGCATGACATAAATGCCCTCATCTAATGTAGCATGATATACTATAGTCTATATAAGTGTCCTTTGTTCTTTGATGAGTTACATACTACACTTTATATAAGTCAATTAAATTATTTTAATTCAATTAGTCATTTACTTTTTCCATTTGTTTGTATGGTAGTCACAACAAGACAACTTTAGTCATAAGCTCCGTAATCACAGCTTTTAGATGTTTTAGGATGTGTGATGGAAATATCTATTGCTCTACTCAGCAGCGTATTGAGCACATTACGTTTGGTTGTTTTATAAGCAGTTTGCCTTACAGTCTTGCATGCCAGGACTGAGGTCTGGTATAAGGCCCGAAATGTTCTGTTTGTAGGTTTAACTCATTCTGGAATAAAGCTGACAATGTTTGAATACTGGAGACTTGGATATCTACATCTTGTCGCCCTATCATGGTGCCATACAGTGGTGAGCTGTCAACCCTTTTACTTTATACTACATACAGTGCAGACAAAAAGTTTGGACACACCTTCTCATTTAAAGATTTTTCTGTATTTTCATGACTATGAAAATTGTACATTCACACTGAAGGCTTCAAAACTATAAATTAACACATGTGGAATTACATACTTAACAAAAAAGTGTGAAACAACTGAAATTATGTCTTATATTCTAGGTTCTTCAAAGTAGCCACTTTTTGCTTTGATGACTGCTTTGCACACTCTTGGCATTCTCTTGATGAGCTTCAAGAGGTAGTCAACGGGAATGGTTTTCACTTCACAGGTGTTCCCTGTCAGGTTTAATAAGTGGGATTTCTTGCCCTATAAATGGGGTTGGAACCATCAGTTGTGTTGTGCAGAAGTCTGGTGGATACACAGCTGATAGTCCTACTGAATAGACTGTTAGAATTTTCATTATGGCAAGAAAAAAGCAGCTAAGTAAAGAAAAACGAGTGGCAATCATTACTTTAAGAAATGAAGGACAGTCAGTCCGAAAAATTGGGCAAACTTTGAAAGTGTCCCCAAGTGCAGTGGCACAAACCATCAAGCGCTACAAAAAAACTGGCTCATATTCCAACAAATGTCTATAGATAAGCTATGGATGGCACTTCAAATAACTATACCAACAGCAAGCGGATTTAGATCCCATTAACCGCACGAAGAGAACCATACAAATTAAGACAAAATATCTTTATTAATAATACAGTGTAAAAACACACAAAAAACAAGACCTGATATTCAATAACAAAATGTCCTATGAGAGATGAGACACTACGCACTATCGATACATATAATATCAATATCAATCAATAAAGTTGGTATATATATATATACACCATTTGTTGTAAACATCACTAGATAAGTAACCTATAGTGCCCATTGGTAAATTATGACATAGTTCAGAATAGAGATATACAAGGGGGAGCCTCAATGTCACCACATGCCTAGGCAATAACCTTGTCCATGTACTAAATACTACACAATCCAACCAGTCTTCCTTCTAGTTATCCATATTCCTAAAACACAGCAAATAGTGCAAAAAAAAGGTATATTACCGTTAGTGCAGTGAGTCTCCACTCCCACGTGCGCCCCGATGCGCGTTTCGCCCAAGCTTCTTCCGGGGGCGTGATTAGTGTGAGGACCTGACGGTCATTAAATATAACAAGCCGCCATTAGAGATATGGCATATGGTAAGGGGCGTGACCCATGAAATGAGTGAATGTCCCCCTTCACTATACGGCGCATGCGGCTCAAGCCTGCTCCAGGATGTATAACAATGCCTTTCCGGGGCAGCGCTCACTGGAACACAAGCAAGATCACCAGCGTATCCAGACGCGAGCGCTCCCGGAAATGTACGGAGCCAAGACATGAGAGCGCATGTGCGCAGCCCGGAGGACATTCCACCATAGAAAAAGAGCCGATATACAGTTAGGTCCATATATATTTGGACAGAGACAACATTTTTCTAATTTTGGTTATAGACAGTACCACAATGAATTTTAAACAAAGCAATTCAGATGCAGCTGAAGTTGAGACTTTTAGCTTTCATTTAAGGGTATCCACATTAAAATTGGATGAAGGGTTTAGGAGTTTCAGCTCCTTAACATGTGCCACCCTGTTTTTTAAAGGGACCAAAAGTAATTGGACAATTGACTCCAAGGCTATTTCATGGACAGGTGTGGGCAATCCCTTCGTTATGTCATTCTCAATTTAGCAAATAAAAGGCCTGGAGTTGATTTGAGGTGTGGTGCTTGCATTTGGAAGGTTTTGCTGTGAAGTAAACATGAGGTCAAAGGAGCTCTCCGTATAGGTGAAACAAGCCTTCCTTAAGCTGCGAAAACAGAAAAAAACCATCCGAGAAATTGCTACAATATTAGGAGTGGCAAAATCTACAATTTGGTACATCCTGAGAAAGAAAGAAAGCACTGGTGAACTCATCAAAGCAAAAAGATCTGGGTGCCCACAGAAGACAACAGTGGTGGATGATTGCAGAATAATCTCCATGGTGAAGAGAAACCCCTTCACAACAGCCAACCAAGTGAACAATACTCTCCAGGAGGTTGGCGTATAAATACCCAAATCTACCATAAAGAGAAGACTGCATGAAAGTAAATACAGAGGGTTCACTGCACGGTGCAAGCCACTCATAAGCATCAAGAAGAAAAAGGCTAGACTGGACTTTGCTAAAAAACATCTAAAAAAGCCAGCACAGTTCTGGAATAACATTCTTTGGACAGATGAAACCAAGATCAACCTCTACCAGAATGGTGGAAAGAGAAAAGTATGGCGAAGGCGTGGTACAGCTCATGATCCAAAGCACACCACATCATCTGTGAAACACGGCGGAGGCAGTGTGATGGCTTGGGCATGCATGGCTGCCAGTGGCACTGGGTCACTAGTGTTTATTGATGATGTGACACAGGACAGAAGCAGCCGAATTAATTCTGAGGTATTCAGAGACATACTGTGTGCTCAGATCCAGCCAAATGCAGCCAAACTGATTGGTCGTTGTTTCATACTACAGATGGACAATGACCCAAAACATAAAGCCAAAGCAACCCAGGAGTTTATTAAAGCAAAGAAGTGTAATATTCTGGAATGGGCAAGTCAGTCACCTGATCTCAACCCAATTGAGCATGCATTTCAATTGTTAATGACTAAACTTCAGACAGAAAGGCCCACAAACAAACAGCAACTGAAAACCACTGAAGTGTAGGCCTGGCAGAGCATCAAAAAGGAGGAAACACAGCGTCTGGTGATGTCCATGAGTTCAAGACTTCAGGCAGTCATTGCCAACAAAGGGTTTTCAACCAAGTACTAAAAATGAACATTTTATTTAAAATTATTGAATCTGTCCAATTACTTTTGGTCCCTTTAAAAACAGGGGTGGCACATGTTAAGAAACTGAAACTCCTAAACCCTTCATCCAATTTTAATGTGGATACCCTCAAATGAAAGCTTAAAGTCTGTACTTCAACTGCATCTGAATTGTTTTGTTTAAAATTCATTGTGGTAATGTCTATAACCAAAATTAGAAAAATGTTGTCTCTGTCCAAATATATTTGGACCTAACTGTACACTGGGCAACGGAAGTTTAACCATTTGTGCATGGGGAAGTTTTAAAGAAACACAAATAAAGTGATTATAGACCGTGTGCTTTTTTTAAGTAAATATATAAGAATAAGTGGTGATTGAAAACGTGATGTGAATTATATAACAAATATATAAGCACTAAAAACTTTTTTTACTTATTAAATAGTGTATATATCAGTATCATAACAAAGATACTGCACTTGCATAAAAAGACATTACTAATGAAGTGGTGAATATCAATACCAAAAGGTGTGAATATAATAAATAGTGATAACAAAATAAGTGATAAATATAATTTTATTAAGATAAGGTAAAACTAGGGTATCTATACCTCCCCTATAAAGTGCAAAGATGCTCCGTATATCTATATATATAATTGTCTAAGGGTTTTTCCGTCTGTCTGTCTTTCTGTCTGTCTGTCCTGAAAATCCCGCGTCTCTGATTGGTCGAGGCCTGGCGGCCTCGACCAATCAGCGACGGGCACAGCATGGCGACGATGATGTCATAAAGGTTGCCTCGACCAATCAGCGACTGGCACTGTCTGCCGCGAATTCGCCTCGACCAATCAGCGACGGGCACAGTATCGACGTAGATGTCATAATGGTTGCCATGGCGACGATGATGTCATAAAGGTTGCCTCGACCAATCAGCGACGGGCACAGTCTGCCGCGAATTCTGGAATCATCATTGTCCATATACTACGGGGACATGCATATTCTAGAATACCCGATGCGTTAGCTTTGGGCCACAATCTAGTATACATATAAACTATCACTAACCATCCTTAATGCGAACATTGTTATTATTAGCACTATAATCCTTTATATCTCTAAAAACATTATTATTTAGATAAAGGTGAGCCCATAACGCCTGTAAAGATCGATATCACTCCACCAATATATATTTAAAGATCTAAAAAGAAGGGAATAGAACAAATAAGTCAATAACCCCTAGATCTACGACTTATATTGTATATATGTATCACTGATATATAAATATCTAATAACAAACTTCCAATTTTGACTATTATTCTCATTACTGAAACAAGTTATATCCATACATAAATGTACATATTATTAAAGAATCCCCCTGTTCCCTCTTTATTGCTTCATTTCTTCTCTTTTTTTCTCTCTATATACATTCCCAAAAATTGGCCATTCTCTTCATGATATTTCATCTGTGGAATTTGTATCCTCTGGCTGTAGGGGGACAAAAAAAGAAGGGTCGTCACATAGCACACCAAAGCCGAACCATCTATTGGAAAATAAAATTACAAGTTAGTGAAAGAAACTGGCTCACATGAGGACTGCCCCAGGAAAGGAAGACCAAGAGTCACCTCTGCTTCTGAGTATAAGTTTATCCGAGTCACCAGCCTCAGAAATCGCAGATTAACAGCAGCTCAGATTAGACACCAGTTCAATGCCACACAGAGTTCTAGCAGCAGACACATCTCTACAACAACTATTAAGAGGAGACTTTGTGCAGCAGGCCTTCATGGTAAAATAGCTGCTAGGAAACCACTGCTAAGGACAGGCAACAAGCAGAAGAGACTTGTTTGGGCTAAAGAACACAAGGAATTGACATTAGACCAGTGGAAATCTATGCTTTGGTCTGATGAGTCCAAATTTGAGATCTTTGGTTCCAACCACCGTGTCTTTGTTCGACGCAGAAAAGGTGAATGGATGGACTCTACATGCCTGGTTCCCACCGTGAAGCATGGAGGAGGAGGTGTGATGGTGTGGGGGTGCTTTGCTGGTGACACTATAGGGGATTTATTCAAAATTTAAGGCATACTGAACCAGCATGGCTACCACAGCATCTTGCAGCGGCATGCTATTCCATCCGGTTTGCGTTTAGTTGGACCATCATTTATTTTTCAACAGGACAATGACCACAAACACACCTCCAGGCTGTGTAAGGACTATTTGACCAAGAAGGAGAGTGATGGGGTGCTACGCCAGATTACCTGGCCTCCACAGTCACCAGACCTGAACCCAATCGAGATGGTTTGGTGTGAGCTGGACCGCAGAGTGAAGGCAAAAGGGCCAAGAAGTGCTAAGCATCTGTAGAAACTCCTTCAAGATGGTTGGAAGCCCATTACCATTGCTTACCTCTTGAAGCTCATCAAGAGAATGCCAAGAGTGTGCAAAGTAGTCATCAAAGCAAAAGGTGGCTACTTTGAAGAACCTAGAATATAAGACATATTTTCAGTTGTTTCACACTTTTTTGTTATGTATATAATTCCACATGTGTTAATTCATAGTTTTGATGCCATCAGTGTGAATGTACAATTTTCATAGTCATGAAAATACAGAAAAATCTTTAAATGAGAAGGTGTGTCCAAACTTTTGGTCTGTACTGTAAATGGCGACCGTCATGTACAGTGCTTACACATTGCACCCATGAGCTTCTGCACCCTATGTGATAACGATCTTACACATGACGATTTGGCTGGGATAAGGGACCCTTTCCACAACCCACCTGTTTGTAAGGGAGGTGGCAGTAGTTAAAAATACATTTATTTGAACACATACGGCAATGTGACCAATATGAGACAAATACTGGGTGACATCTGAGGGAGCTAAGGCTTTTTATAATACAATGTTTGAGCTCTTTTGCACTTTTTACAATCTCGCTCCATGGCAATTTGCCATTACAGAAGTTCACAGTAGCAAACTATTTAGTAGCACAGAACCTAATTTAGCAATCAGCAGAAAGGAAAGTTTTAAATCACTTATTCATTCCGTAGTTTTTATTATAAATGGTGAGTATATTTTCTGCTTTGAAAATCTGAGACTCTTATGCATTCTAATAATGGATCTGGTATGCAAAGACTCAATCACAAGTACACTAATACCACTGCAGCATTTTTCTTAGTCATCGCTAACGATTGGGCTCTTACTCATTAACTAGACTAAACATGCATATCCCAGTGCTAGGTACAAAAGACTTTTCAGGGAGATCCTCACATGTGTAGATTTCATAGCTCCAGGGTCTATCCCAGTCTTGTCATCTCGCTCTACTCTGATGATTGATTTTGATTGACTGTGGTGATGTCATGTCTCGGAGGCCTATCGGCCTAATAAATGCACATGCCTGTGACAGCTAGAAGGTCTGACGAATACTGAGATTTCCTAAAACTCATCAAATAGTAGCTAAGTCTGCCCTGTAAGGTTTATGGATTGCAATGATACATGGCTGATTTTGTTGATATAAAAAGCTGATTGAACATTTTTTAGCTGTAGACAGAACAGTATATATGTAATCATTATTGACATTCAAGTTCAGATTGCACTCATTACAATGTTTTGTTCGCCATCATCGGCAGCGCACATATTCCAGCAGGCAGGTTTCCTGGCGCTCCTCTGCCGATGATGCAGAATGGAGAGGAGTGGAGTGGAGCTCTCATAGCCTCTGCTGTGATGTGCCAGCATGATGACGTCATCAGCTGGCTCTGGTGCGCGCTAGCATGTACACGCTGGCTACAAGTAGAAGTGACCGGAGCTGAGCTCCGGAAGAATGGGAGTAAGGTGAGTATGTGTTGTTTTTTTCTTTTACTATGTATATGGAATGTGTGCCTATTTATATAGGCTATGTCAGGGCTCGTACTGTACGTAGGTTGCTATGTGGGTCTCATCTTGCGCATAGCCAGCTATGTGGGGGGTCGTACTGTATATAGTGGGTTATGTGATCGATTATCTAATATATAAAGCTGAATGTGTGTGTGTGTGTGTGTGTGTGTATGTCCGGGATTAGCATCTGCACCGTCGCAGCTACAGCCACAAAATTTTGCATAGTCACACGTCTGGACCCCGAGAGCGTCATAGGCTATGTTGTGAGGCAAAATTTTAACCCCGTGCATTCCAATTCACCAAACAATTTTGCCCCAATCTACATAATGGGGAAAAAGTGAAAGGAAAAGTGTTGGAGGCGTCGCAGCTACAGCCACAAAATTTTGCACAGTCACACGTCCGGACCCCGAGAGCGTCATAGGCTATGTTGTGAGGTGAGATTTTAACCCCGCACTTTCCAATTCACCAAACAATTTTGCCCCTATCTACATAATGGGGAAAAGTGAAAGGAAAAGTGTTGGAGGCAAATTGACAGCTGCCAGATGTGAACAAGGGGGACTTAAAGAGTGAGAGCGATGGCGCCAAAGAGTATATACCGTACAGTTGCTAAGGTGGGGCCCCGACATGGGATACTCACCACACACGGGGATATAAACACACACACACAAAATGGGCCACATACTACCACGTGCTTGAACACCTACAGTATACCACCCTCAGCACACATTTCACCACACATACACCAACCTCGCCACATAAAAGTCGAAACACAAAAGTCGCCACTCAAAACTCGCCACATGCAAAAACTAGGCTCACGCAAAACTCGCCACAAGTGCAAAACTCACCTCATGGAGAACTCGCCACATGCAAAACTTGCACACGCGGAAAAATTGCCACATGCACAAAAGTTGCAACACATGCAAAAGTTGCCTCACACAAAACTTGCACATACTCAAAAGGCACCACACATAAAACTCACCATGCGCAAAACTCGCCATGTACAAAACTTGCTGCACACAACTTGCTACACTAACCTGTCACATGCAACTCGACACACAAAAAGTTGCTACACGCATGTTGCCACACAAAACTCATCTCACAAAAGTCGCTACATGCATGTCGCCACATGCAACTCAACACACACAACTTGACACATGAAACTCGCCCTAAAACACACACAAGTCTGGTATTATCCTTCAAAAATAAAAATCTGATTAATAAGCAGACAAACTACAAGAGCAACAAATGTACCATATAGGAAATACGGCAGCTGTCAGTCACATGACCTGTCTATTATGTATATGTGTGAGCTAATATATACTGCCAGGGGGAGGGCTTCCTGTTGGCTGGGGATTTATCAGGCTGCCAATTTAGCTTACAAATACTGAGGTAAAACTACTGAGCAAATAACGTGTGAACGAGGTTTAATACAGGAGGAGATGACACACAGGTATATACTATATACAGGAGAGATGACACACAGATATATACTATATACAGGAGAGATGACACACAGGTATATTCTATATACAGGAGGAGATGACACACAGATATATACTATATACAGGAGAGATGACACACAGGTATATACTATATAGAGGAGGAGATGACATACAGGTACATACTATATACAGGAGGAGATGACATACAGGTATAAACTATATACAGGAGGAGATGACACACAGGTATATACTATATACAGGAGCAGATGACCTACAAGTATGTACTATATACAGGAGGAGATGACATACAGGTATATGCTATATATAGAAGATGACATACAGGTATATACTATATACAGGAGGGGATGACACAGATATATACTATATACAGGAGGATATGACATACAGGTATATACTATATATAGAAGGAGATGACATACAGGTATATACTATATATAGAAGATGACATACAGATATATACTATATACAGGGGAGATGACACACAGCAGGTATATACTATATACAGGGGAGATGACATACAGGTATATACTATATACAGGAGATGACATACAGGTGTATACCATATATAAGGGAGATGCAAACATGTATATACTGAGGTGAAAATGAGGGGTGTGAGGTGAAAATGAAAAGGTGTGAGTGCAAAATGAGAGGAGCGAGGGAAAATAGTGGAGTGATCGGAAAATGACAGATGTGAGGTCGAAATGACAAGTGTTAGGGGGGAATGAGAGGAGTGAGGGAGAAAATGAGAGATGTGAGGGAGAAAATGAGAGATGTGAGGGGGAAAATGAAAGATGTGATTGGGAAAATGAGAGGTGTGATGGGAAAATAAGAGAAGTGAGGTGCTATAACTAACCACAGATATTTACTATGCCCAGGCAACGCCGAGCTCTTCAGCTAGTACTGTATAAAAGGGCTTTGTGGGGGCTCATACTGTAAATAGAAGACTATGTAGGTATCATACTCCAACTAACCCTGTAAGCCTCCCTTTAAAGCTACACAAACACAACTCTTACAAGTCCTAGAACAACAATAATGGCTTATAGCGCAGACTCCCTCTGCAACACATACCGGCCATTTACAATTATGCCAGACACTGTCTCACAAACCCAGTTACATCTTCATGCGTATCCTGAGGAGTCCACACAGCACCCCCTAGCTGCAGCATGGGTCACTGCATCACAATATATATTTCAGAGAGGTAGCATGCACCATCCTAACCCCTGCATCATGAATCTTTACTCGCTAGAGTAGTCTTCGATAATTCAATTTAGGAGAATTTTTTCCAGTATTTTCTTTGGTCAAACCAAAATGGAATCCTAAACAGATATAAAATACCCTTTTAGTGCAATTCTGGTTTTGGCTAGATAACTTGCATGTGAAACTGATTACTTCCCATCCTAATTCACTCCAAAGTCAGACAGATTTCTTTTCGGTATTGTAATATAACTAATAAAGAAGAAAAGTTTTGAGCCACTGCCTGAGACATGATAGGATCCAATCATAAAAACTGAAGAACTATATTCCCTAGCATATACAATGAGTACAAAACCTACATATATGCCGTGAAGATGTTTCAAGTGATTGCAATATAAGCAGTACAGTTTTTTAATGGGTCCAGCTGTTGAGGAATCAATTTTAAAATGACATGAAGAAAAAAAAGTACTCCAAACACTGACATGATTATTGACAAGTAGCAGCAATGGTATGGAAGAAAAAAACATATCCCTTAGGGTAAAGTTAAGTCAATGATTAAATTGAAAAAATATGGTACAAAGTAAATCTTTGTATAGCAGACGATCTTTAAAATCTGAGGAACTGTGCAAGGAGGACACTACCATGTGTCTCCGAAAAAAACAGGCTCATCTATATTTTTTATCCGAAAGATGGGTTTGGGCTTATTTTCAATGTATGTTTTTTTTTCCATGAACAAAAAGCCATATTTCTTCCTTAATGAAAAATCAACATTTATTCAAACATAAACATGTCATCACACTCCACAGACATGTATATACACACTGCACATACACACATGTATATACACACTGAACATACATTATATACCAGCTTGTCTTCTCTTCAGTTCCTCTAGACACCCGCAGTTAAAGGACCTTTGATGACATCATGGCCAAATGACTGTGATGTCATGAAAAGCAGTCTTAACCTCAGAATAGAAAAGCTGGGGGCCCCAAACAGAGTGGAAGCCCTGAGAAATTGCCCAGGTTGCCCTCCGTTCATCCTAATTCTGGCCCTGCATACTAGCCTGTGTTCTTTTCAGTTTCTCTAGACTCTTGCAGTTATAAGACTTTTGGTAACATCATGGTCAAAATTCTGGGTGCTCCTAAAGAGTGGGGGCCCTGGTCAATTGACCAGTCTCCCCCAAACACCGTTCCTGACTAAGTAGGACATATTTTTGAAGTAGGGCTCATATTTCAAGCATGCTCCAAAAATCCTGTAAAATCATGTTAGGGCTTTTTTTTTCGGGGTAGGTCTTATTTTGAGGGAAACATGGTAGTAATAGAATCCACCAAGAAACGTGTAACAACTCTAGATAACCTGATTCTGTGGCTGGGACAAGAAAATCTGCATTCAAGAAATCGGTGCATTCAAGACTATCAGTGTTACCATTCTAAGAATTAGCAGACTTTGAATATAAGGAGGGTAAAGCTAACTTTCAATTACCGTAGGCAACAAGATGTGGTATTTAAATGACTTTTTAACAGCCATGTGTGTGCATGTGTGTAATAATGTCTTTTACTCCAACAGAATTCATTGTCTTACCCCATCTCTAGCGACTCCCCCAACGAACCTATCCATTACAGTAAACGGCTGCCCACTCTCCCCAGTCCCACAAGCTCGCTGTCTCAGGGTAATCCTTCACACCCATACCAATCTCTCCTTCAAACCGCATATACAAGCCCTTCCCACTTCCTGCCACCTTCAACTCAAAAATATTTCATGGATCCGTACATTCCTAAACCAAGAATCTGCAAAAACCCTAGTTTATACCCTCATCCTCTCCCGCCTCGACTACTGTAACCTCCTGCTCTGTGGCCTCCCCTTGAACACTCTCGCACCCCTCCAATCTATTCTAAACTCTGCTGCCCGACTAATCCACCTGTCCCCCCGCTATTCCCCCGCCTCTCCCCTCTGTCAATCCCTTCACTGGCTCCCCATTACCCAGAGACTCCAGTACAAAAGCCTAACCATGACATACAAAGCCATCCACAACCTGTCTCCTCCATACATCTGTGACCTCGTCTCCCGGTACTTTCGTGCACGCAAATTCCGATCCTCACAAGATCTCCATCTCTACTTCCCTCTTATCCCCTCTTCCCACAATCGCATACAAGATTTCTCTCGCACATCACCCCTACACTGGAACTCTCTGCCACAACATATCAGACTCTCACCTACCATCGAAACCTTCAAAAAGAACATGAAGACCTACCTCCTCCGACAAGCCTACAAACTGCAGTAACCACCGATCGACCAAACCACTGCACGACCAGCTCTATCCTCACCTACTGTATCCCTACCCATCCCTTGTAGATTGTGAGCCCTCGCGGGCAGAATCCTCTCTCCTCCTGTACCAGTTGTGACTTGTATTGTTCAAGATTATTGTACCTGTTTTTATTATGTATACCCCTCCTCACATGTAAAGCGCCATGGAATAAATGGCGCTATAATAATAATAATAAATAAATAAATACTTCAGTTCTATGTTCCCACCTGTAGATGATTTTCATCTTTCACAAACGTTACAAATATTGGGTTCAGTGTCACTACAAGTAAGTTTCCTCCTGCGATCATCTGTATGGTGTTAAAAGTCACTACCTGAAGAGCAGGCTTTTCCTTCTGTGAGATGGGATTATGATGAGAAGGCACAATCACAATCTTAATGATACATTGCTGAATAATGGATAAAAGACGGCTGGCTTGATCTGTTTTGAATATCAACAGTCAAATCTATAGGAAAAAGAGAAGATACTGCCTCACACCAATGTCAGGTTACATATTTTAAAGATTTTAATACTTAGTACGAGAAGCATGACTCAGCCGGTATCTACTTTCTGTATGTAAAAATGATGGATACAGTACATGGACATGCAAGGTTAGATTGAGTAGATGAAAAGTGAAGGTTACTTTAGGATAAGTGGAAGGCAATTCAAAAACTTAATTTGTACAACAGACTGGATAGGGTATCTAAAGTCTGAATTTATCTATCTATTGTATATATATATATATATATATATATATATATATATATATATACACATACACACACATTTTTAACCCATAACGTGAACATAAGTTTAATAATGTAATTTTACAAAATTAAATTAAATTTTACAAAATCTTCAGTTTTACTCAAAATAGTTAATGCAAAAATATATACACTTCGTATCAAAAACCACTACATCCAGTATTTTGTATGACCTCCAAGACTGTATCAAGTCTTCTAGGCATAGAACTGGAAGTTGGCGACATATTTCAACATCTATCTTCTTTGATTCTTCAACAGCAAACTCTTTTAGAGCCTGGATGCTGGGTGGAGAGTGATGCTCAACTTGTCTCTTCAGAATTCCCCATAGATGTTTGATTGGGTTCAGATCAGGAGACTCTGAATCACTTTCACCCTCTTGTTCTTCAGAAATGGAACAGTAACCTTAGATGTTCTTTTTTGTCTGTCCTTTCTGTAATCCTTAATGTAATGATGATGCTGATAATGGTTTCTGTAAATCCCGATTAAAAAAAGGCTATTTCTCTCACAGTGTTTGCGCGCTGAGTATTATGCTGAAATCTGAAGTCTGCAATTAATAATAATAATAATAATAATAATTTTTATTTATATAGCACCAACATATTCTGCAGCGCTTTACAAATTATAGAGGGGACTTGTACAGACAATAGACATTACAGCATAACAGAAATACAGTTCAAAACAGATACCAGGAGGAGTGAGGGCCCTGCTCGCAAGCTTACAAACTATGAGGAAAAGGGGAGACACGAGAGGTGGATGGTAACAATTGCTATAGTTATTTGGACCAGCCATAGTGTAAGGCTCGGGTGTTCATGTAAAGCTGCATGAACCAGTTAACTGCCTAAGTATGTAGCAGTACAGACACAGAGGGCTATTAACTGCATAAAAGTGAATGAGAACATAATGCGAGGAACCTGATTTTTTTTTTTTCTTTTTTTAAATAGGCCACACAGGGATCGTTAGGTTAATGCATTGAGGCGGTAGGCCAGTCTGAACAAATGAGATTTTAGGGTACGCTTAAAACTGTGGGGATTGGGGATTAATCGTATTAACCTAGGTAGTGCATTCCAAAGAATCGGCGCAGCACGTGTAAAGTCTTGAAGACGGGAGTGGGAGGTTCTGATTATTGAGGATGCTAACCTGAGGTCATTAGCGGAGCGGAGGGCACGGGTAGGGTGGTAGACTGAGTTTACTGCAATTAAGGGACAACAGCCACACAAAGGGCACAGCACAGTTTGATGACTAGACTGATACAAGGAATCTTCCAGTCTTCCAGAGACTTATATCTTGAATTCAGGCAAGAAAGTCAATATATACTATAAGATGTAAAAAAAAAAGGTGAGATCAGAGCTTCATGACTGATTGACCTAAAACAAAGTGAAGTGTGTGGTCCAATTAAAATGCCTACACCTGGAGGCAACAGATATATATTGACCTTCATAGTTGACAATTCAAGATACACGGTCAATTTCCAATGGGAAATAAAAAAGAAGTTTTGGATAAAATAAAAGATTATGTAGCAAAAACAAGTAATAATTTTTAGTGGAAACGCCTTGTGTTTTGAAGGAAGGTGAATTTGCAGGATACCAAATAAACTAGCCAAAAGAACATAATATAGAGCATGAAAATGCTGTGTCCACACATGAGCAAAATGCGTTAGCTGAAATGTTCAGAACCATGAATGTATGTTGTTAAAATATTTGCATATGAAATTTGTAACTTTGTTATAACTTTTTCACTGGTGTCTTTAACTTGGCAGATTGGCAAAACAAATTATTTGGTCGTAAGACCATTACTGAGCTTATTGACCATTCTAAAAAAATGTATGTTTGTCAGTGTCACACCTCTGGGAAAGGTAGGACAAGGAAGTCCTCAACTTTTGTTACCATGAAAGTCACATTGAACTCTGAAAGAAGGACACAAGCCACATTCAGCACCGACTCCACTCACAGTAGTGACACCAAGAACCTTGTATACATACAGCCAATGCTTCCTATGTGACCTTGTGCTCCCTTCCTTATAGGCAGAATACTTTAGCCCTAATCAGTATTCTTACATCAAGCATACTTACCACACTGTTGCATCCAGATTCAAACACCTCTCTAAGTGACAGTATTATTCTAGAGCCAACTAACCATATTTATTCACCCCCACCAAGTGTATGATCATCCACATCCGCCTTTCTGCGCTATCGATAAAATTTGCCATCCAGAGGACTGCTCTTCATATCTGTTAGCTAGATCCAGTGCTCATGCACCAGGCTGGCAGATAGCCACGAGTCACACATCATGGACCAGTGATCCACATGTGGGCCCAGAGCTACAGGTTGGGGATCCCTCTTACAGAGAGATGATCAATGACTGGACAATCCTTTTAATTACTGAATTTTACCCTCACATGTCTACAAAAATGTGCATTTTTAAATTCCTATTTTTTTTTCTATAAATCATTAAAAATGTTTTGTTATTGCAAAGTTGAGTAAAAAATGACAAACACTTACAGAAATCAACAATCTCCTTGTGTTATACAAAAAACGTGTATTGTTATAGGCGTGTGGAGAAATAACACATCAGCTTTTCTATCTAATTAGTGTGGTTTAAAATGGACTATATGTAGCTGTTTCTTCAAACATTCCATGCCGAAAATACAAAGAAGTTTTACAATTAACTTTCTAACAGAGAGGTATGGATGAAGGCAGCACTCAATGTTCCATTAAAACTTGGCATTTACCGTAAATCTCAGCTAAAACATCTTATAAAAATCAAGTCATTCATTAAAAGCAAACCTAGCCAATAGTTCTTTTAAGTGTACGGGACAAGCTTTTTGAAGGCATTAGACATACCTTTCTGCAAAAAGTAAAAAAAATAAAAAAATAAATAATAGACAAATTTTCCAGCTTGATTACATTTTTGTTAGTATAAGAAGCATCTCAGATGGATTAGGGTTTGTTTCTTTTACTTTTTTTCACTGTTAAAAATTAAAAAAAAGCTGATGAAGAATCTGTGTATAGATGTGTACATTTACATGATATATTTGGAAATTTTGTAAGAGCAATTTCCAACGTGTGCTGCACATGACGTTACTTAACTAAGATGTTCTCGGATTTCTCCCTATCCCAAGGTGCTATCCCGTAATACATAGACATCTGCTTAGAAATAGACAAGAGGGTATGTATAAATATTGAAAGAGCATCTTCCCTTTCACATCTCCTTTACAAGATTGACATGGAGGCAAAGGAGGAAATCCTTTATTCTTTCCCTTTATCTTTTCTCGTGGTGTATAGGGAGGTTCAAGAGGAACATAGGTTCCCTGCGCAAGAACAAAGGAATAAAAATATGTTTACGTCTGAACCAAAAAAAGATTTAATAATAGCCAGTCAATAATGTCAACTTTGTACTTTTTAATAGACTCTCTTTTCAACAGCTCCAACATTCATAGTACGCAATGAAATTCCTTTTTGGATTTTGGATATTATGCCTTTTAAATATGGCAAGTCAATTTGTTAACACTTTAGTAATACAATCACCCAGATATGACTGGTCCTGGCTTTCTTTAAATAATAATTCTTTACCCTTTACTCCATATGCATTGGTGTTATAGCAAACTAGGGGACCATATATGCAAGAAATGGAGTAACCATTGCATAGCATATTGGTTATGATAGTCACTATATTCATCAATGTATGGTGTTAACTATTGAAATTTTTTTATTTAATGAATAAAAGTGGACGTATTTGTAATCTGCCATAGGTTAAAATGCCTTTCTTATAAACCTCCTATAACCCCCTGTTTTCAATTATACTTCATTCATTTTACTTAAAGCGAACCTGTCAGCAAGATTTTGCTCAGTAAACTACAGACATGATATAACAAGTAACATAGTAACATAGTTAGCAAGGCCGAAAAAAGACATTTGTCCATCCAGTTCAGCCTATAATAATAATAATAATTTTTATTTATATAGCGCTAGCATATTCCGTAGCACTTTACAATTAAGGCTACTTTCACACTAGCGTTTTTTTTAATACGTCGCAATGCGTCGTTTAGGGGAAAAAATGCATCCTGCAAAGTTGTTTGCAGGATGCGTTTTTGCCCCATAGAGTAACATTACCGACGCATTACGACGGGCCGAATCCGACGCTAGTGTGAAAGTAGCCTAAGCGGGGACAGGTATGGACTGGGGCTGAAATTAAGTCCTGGCATTTGAAATCACACAGGCCCATATTGTCCCCGCCCTCATGAACCAGATGGGATATATTACTAATATTACCCTGGAAGGAGGAAAGGAAGATTCACTACAAGACCAATATTTCTAATGATACCCGTGGCCTGCTGGGGTAAGTGACGGAGTCAACGACTTTGTGCTTCGTCAGAACTCTTAACAGTATGGGTAGCAGACAAGGCAGCCCATGACCAGACAGGCTCTTCTGGCATTTGCCAGAATTAGCAACAAAATATATAAATTTTATTATAACACCAATAAAATCAATCAAGTAAATACCATACATAACCAAGAGGAACCAAAAAATGCAGAAAAACCACAAGGTATGGCTGGAAAAAGTGGTAACAGTCAATATGGAGTAACCTTCACAATATCAGCATCATCATAATGACAGCAAAGTAATCACATGTTCAAAGGACTATATATAAAACATTAATAATACACCAGATACCACAGCCGTCAATGACAATGAACCCAAAGCCAGTGGGTCCTTCTAAAGAACCTAATAACTGTAAGATACAATATTGTTATGCTCCAGGAAGACATCCAGGCTGCTGTTGAACTCCTCGACTGAGTTCGCCATCACCTCCTCCTCAGGCAAGGAATTCCAGATTCTCACTGCCCTAACAGTAAAGAATCATCTTCTATGTTGGTGGAAAAACCTTCTCTCCTCCAGACACAGTCCCTGAACTTCCCTAATGCTCTAAGAGGGTCCTTCCCCCTACTGCCATCATGTATCTCATCCCTAACTGTCACCTCACAATGCCCTGGCTAGTGCACTGGCATGGGCGCTAGCCTCACCACTGCAGAGGGTGCAAATACATGGGATAGTGACAAGCATGAGACAGACAAGGTAAATACACAAAAAAGTAGCTCCAGACTCTGCTGCCAAGCTCTACACCACAGAGGATCCAAAAACCGGACCCCGAAATCCACAGAAGAAGCAGATTCAGCACTGACACCAGAGAGCTGCAACTGCAAGGCTGGTCTACATAGAAAACTCTATTACTAACAGTCAGTATGTACCCTGGATGTGGCTCTGTAAATGCTGCTGTTACAGATTAGCCACAGCATTTCATAGGTTAACAACCAAAGGCTGAGCCCCGTCACATGCAGGTGTTAAAAACATGATGGCTGTGATATTCATTAATCATCTTCCTCCAACACCTGCTGCAAAGGATGTTTAATCCTGCATCAAAGAAATGGAGCCAACATTGGATGTACTAGTACATTCGTCAGCAATTGTTCAAAATGTAACTGCTGTTTAAATTTTTATATAATCATTAGTACACTTTTTAGTACACTATGAGTATTAGTATTTAGTATTAGTGCTAGTATTAGTATTAGCATTACTACACTTATCAGTACACTATTTTATAAATCATTAGTAGAGATGAGCCAATATTTCAATATACAGTTCGGCTCACGATCGACGAATTTGCAATTTAATGGTAGATTTAATTGCCAAATATAGCCGAACATACACAGCACAAAAGCCAGTGTTTCCCACACTGTGTAACAGCGTGGGAAACATCGGCATAGCGCTTCTGATCGGTGGTGAAATCATTCCTGCCGGTCAGAGAGTCACCGTTCCCATTCTGTCAGAAGACAGCATGAGTGCTCAGCTGTGATCAGAGGTATAAAATTTACCTTTGGTCACTGGCATCAGCTGATGGGATTACAGCTCTCATCAGCTGACACCTGCTGCCACTAAAATCAGTGAGAGCAGGAGTGGTGGATGGTTGTATTCATCAGCCGCGCCTGCGCTGTCATTAAATAATTAAAAGAAAAAACGGCATGAGTTCCCCTGTATTTTTGATAACCAGGCAGGCAAAACTCACATCTGGGGACTGCAAGCCTCAGCTGTCAGCTTCAGCAAGGTTGGTTATTAAGAATATTTAAGTAAATAATTTTAAAAAATGGCGTGGGGTCCCTCCATTTTTGACAACCAGATGTGTTAAAGCTCACAGCTGGGGGCTGGTATTCCCAGGCTGGTAAGGGGCCATGGATATAGGCCCCCCAGAATATGGTAAATAAAGACACAGCCAGAATAAAGTCCTTTATTAGAAATAAGACTAAACACAGTTTTCCTTTTTTATTTAAAAATGACAAACACAGGCATACTCACCTAATGCCTAATTCCACCAAAGCCCTCGTTCTCCTGTAATAAAACTAAAATAAAAAACAACAATATCCCTCACCTGTCGGTTGTTCTGTCCCATGCCGTAATCCATGTCTGGGGGATAAATAGTTTTCAACCTGCACAGTGACAAGATGCGACCGTCCAGTCTGAGAACCACTGGTGGATCAGCTGCTGCGACCGCAGAGTTAGTGACCGACGGTGACATCATCAAAGCTACCGCAGGTAACTGGTGTCAACTGATGGGACTACATCTCCCATCAGCTGACACCTGCTGCTCCTAATAACAGTGAGAGCAGGAGCGGCGGAAAAGACTATGCATCAGTTGTTCCTGCGCTGTAAAAATAAATAGTAAATAGTAAAAAAAATATCTGCGTGGGTTCCCATGTATTTCTGATAACCAGCCAGACAAAACTCACAGCTGGGGGCTGCAACCCTCAACTGTCAGCTTCAACAAGGCTGGTTATCAAGAATAGAAGGGTTCCCATGCCATATTTTTTAATTTTACCATGGCGCTCGCATTGACGTCAGAAAGGTGAAGTGAGTTTATTGGCTGTGAACTCGCAGGACCTATCTGATGGCATCATGACCAGAAGAACTTTCTCTTTAATGCTCATGGTACCCTCAGACAGGGAAAAGCAGTTCACAGGCATACAGCAGTTCACAGGCAGACATTGATCACACGGTGCTCAGTGTCTACTGGATGACATGCTGCATGGTTGCATCATGCAACCATGCAGCCTGCCATCTAGATGTAGTAGAGCTAGACCCATCGTGGGGCAAATGGATTAAAAGCATCTCTGCGGAAAGGTGAGGAATATTGTTGTTTTTTTACCAGGGGATTAGGCGAGGTCATAAGTAGGGTTGAGCGACTTTTACTTTTTCAGGATCGAGTCGGGTTTCGCGAAACCCGACTTTGTCAAAAGTCGGGTCGGGTGAAATCGGCCGATCATTGCGAAAAGTCGGGGGGCCGACTGAAACACGAAACCCAATGCAAGTCAATGGGGAATAAAAGTCGGCAGTGAGTGGAGGACAGAAAAACACCTACAGAGCCCATTTTAATGTAAAAAACATCAATTCTTGTTACTTAAGCTTGTCAATCTTAATTAACCTTATAATAAAAGTTAGGTATTGAAAATTGGGGGTCATTTGGTTAAAGTTGTGTGGGGGGGAGGGCTGGCTCAATTTTTTCTTGGGCCCAGGAAATGTGGAATATGTCACGGCGGTGGAGCAGGGAGAGGTAAGTATTTCAACTTTGCAAGTGCTGTGATCCAGAGCAAGCAGGGGGCCCACTCGTTCACATTGGCACTGACACAGGGCCCCTCAAAGTACGGCGTTGTGTTTGACGGCGGGGGCGCCTCCCACCGGCAGTGACACTTTTGCGTACTATGACGGGCCCTGTGACAGTGACGTCGCCAACGAGTATGCCCCCCCACCTGATGAAGGAACCTGCACTTTCATATGCACCTTCCTCTTTGTCCCCATGTAAGGTGGTATAGTATGCGGGAAGGGGGACCTGACTTTCAGCAGGGTCTGATTCTGGCTGTGTAGAGTGCAAGGGGAATGTAGTGGTCTGGGTCAATGTACCAGCAGACCCATCAAGCAGTGGCTGGGTAATAGGCAGGATGAGGAGGAAACACAGATATAGGCCCAAAATAAAAAAGGAGGCTAAAAGCAGAAAAAAAATTGGTAACAGGAGTAAACAGGCAGCATTGCTTTGTTCAGTGGAGGACAACAACAAGCAGCAGCAGACAGCTCTGTTTAGTAGAGGTAGAGTGGGTGCACCCACCTGTCCAGGCAAACGGCACTTGCACGGGTGCTTGCGCCAAGTGGTGACCACGGTCCTGTGGGGGGAGTCAGCCCATGTAGGGAGGTATAAAAATGGCCTATGGGACATTCAGCAGCTGCAAATGGAGGAATTGGCAAATTCAGTAAGAGGAGGGCAAAAGCGAGTCATTTATCACCCAAGCTACGTGTCAGCAGGGGAAGGTGGGGCAAAAGAATTGGCAATCCATGATTGGTTCATTTTAATGAAGGTTAGATCATCTACATTTTGGGTAGCCAGACATGTCCTTTTTTTGGTCAGTATTGAACCAGCAGCACTGAAGACTCTTTCTGAAAGCACACTGGCAGCAGGGCAAGCGAGCTCCTGTAATGCATATTCTGCCAATTCGGGCCAGGTGTCTAGTTTAGATGCCCAGTAATCAAAGGGGAATGACCTGTGAGGGAGAACATCGATAAGGGATGAAAAATAGTTTGTAACCATACTGGACAAATGCTGTCTCCTGTCACTTTGAATAGATGCAGCAGTCACTGTTGTGTCAGCGGTCATTGAAAAATCACTCCACAACCTTGTCAGAAAACCCCTCTGTCCAACGCCACTTCGGATTTCTGCACCTCTAGCACCTCTGCAATGTTGCCCCCTACGGCAAGTGTGAGGACCATCACAACCTCTGTGTGCTGGGAATGCCTGAACCAAATGGTCTACAAGAGTTGCTTGTTTGGTAGGCAAAATTTGCTCAAGGTTCTCATGTGGCATGATGTTTTGCATTTTCCCTTTATAGCGTGGATCCAGGAGGCAGGCCAACCAAGAATCGTCATTGGTCATCATTTTGACAATGCGGGGGTCCCTTTTTAGAATACGCAAGGCAAACTCAGCCATGTGGGCCAATGTTCCTGGTGTCAATTCACTGGTCCTGCTGGGTTGAGGAGCACTTTCTTGGAAATCCACATCACAAGTGTCCCGCAAGAAACCTGTACCTGACCTTGCAACGCCACCAGTTTCACGTGGCCCCTGAGAAGCATCCTCCTCCCATATATAGTCATCCCCATCATCCTCCTCCTCATCCTCTTCGACCACCACCTCGTCCTCGACAGTTCCCTGACCAGACAATGGCTGACTGTCATCAAGGATTCCCTCCTCCTCAGCTGCAGACACCAGCTCCTTGATGTGCGTCAAACTTTGCATCAGCAGATGCACAAGTGGGATGCTCATGCTTATGATGGCGTCGTCTGCACTTGCCAGCCGTGTGCATTCCTCGAAACACTGAAGGACTTGACAGAGGTCTTGTAGCTTGGACCACTGCACACCAGACAACTCCATGTCTGCCATCCAACTGCCTGCCCATGTATGCGTATCCTCCCACAAATACATGACAGCACGCCTCTGTTCACAAAGCCTCTGAACCATGTGCAATGTGGAGTTCCACCTTGTTGCAACGTCGATAATTAGGCAGTGCTGTGGAAGATTGAGCGATCGCTGATGGTTCAGCATACGGCTGGAGTGTACGGGTGACCGGCGGATGTGCGAGCAAAGTCTTCGCACCTTCAGGAGCAGGGCTGGTAACTCTGGATAATTTTTAAGAAAGCACTGCACTACCAGGTTCAAAGTGTGAGCCAGGCAAGGTATGTGTTTGAGTTGTGAAAGGGCTATGGCAGCCATAAAATTCCTTCCATTATCACTCACTACCTTGCCTGCCTCAAGATGTACACTGCCCAGCCATGATTGAGTTTCTTGCTGCAAGAACTCGGCCAGAACTTCCGCGGTGTGTCTGTTGTCACCCAAACACTTCATTTCAAACACGGCCTGCTGACGCTTCCCACTAGCTGTTTCGTAATGGGACACCTCGTGTGCAACACTGGCAGCTGCGGATGGAGTGGTCGTGCGACAGCGCTCTGTGGATGAGCTTTCGCTTCTGGAGGAGGAGGACGAGGAGGTGGGGTGGCGAACGTCTACAGCCAACTGTTTCCTAGATCGTGGGCTAGGCAGAACTGTCCCACTATTGCTGTCCCCTGTGGACCCTGCATCCACGACATTAACCCAGTGCGCCGTGATGGACACGTAACGTCCCTGGCCATGCCTACTGGTCCATGCATCTGTTGTGAGGTGCACCTTCCCACTGACAGACTGCCTCAGTGCATGGACAATGCGGTCTTTGACATGCTGGTGGAGGGCTGGGATGGCTTTTCTCGCAAAGAAGTGGCGACTGGGTAGGTCATAGCATGGTACTGCGTAGGCCATCAGGGCTTTGAAAGCTTTGCTTTCAACCAACCGATAGGGCATCATCTCTAACGAGATAAGTCTGGCAATGTGGGCGTTCAAACCCTTTGTACGCGGATGACAGGATGAGTACTTTCGTTTCCTAACAAGAGTCTCTTCTAGGGTGAGCTGGACTGGAGAGCTGCCTATGGTGGAACTAGCGGTGGTGGTGGTTGTGTACATGGCAGATTGAGAGTGAGTTGGTGATGTTGGCCTACATACAGTGCTTCCTACCAATAACCTTCTGACTCCCTGACTGCTTTGGCCTAGCGACGATCCCTCCACATTTGCTGCTGGTGTCCTAACCGGTGGGCTTACAGTGAGGGAAGCAATATTGCAGTGCTGACTACCTTCATTCAGACCTGGTGCACCAACGGTACGGGACGTTAGGTAGTTAGTCCAGGCTTGCAAGTGCATGCTGTTTAAATGTCTACGCATGCACGTTGTATTTAAATTGTTAAGAATCTTCCCTCTGCTAAAGGTCTTTGAGCATTTTTTACAGATCACTTTTGACTGATCACTGGGATCTTGGTCAAAAAAATGCCACACTGCACTCTTTCAACTATGGAATTCCTTTTCAGGCATTGCACGCTGTGCAACTTTCACAGGATGGCCACGCTGTCCTAAAACTGGTTTTGTCAAACGTTTTTTGCCTGATACGCGCCTGCCAGATGACAGCTGTTGCGATGTAGATTGGTGCTGCTGTTGATAACCCTCCTCCGCTTCTGAGCTAGTGGCAGCGCCACCCTCTTCCCCCAATGGCTGCCAATCTGGTTCAACAACTGGGTCATCTATCACCTCCTTCTCCTCAATGTCGTGTGCACCTTCCTCAGTGTCACCGTGTAAGGTGCTATAGCGTTCGGGACAGGGCACCATAGTCTCATCAGGGTCAGATTCTGGCTCAGCAAACTGCGAGGGCAATGTAGTGATCTGACTCGATGGAACAGCATCATAATCTAGCTGTGGCTGTGCATCAGTGCACTCCATGTCCGATTCTTCTTGTAATGGGCAGGGTACAATTTCCCTTTCTAACCCAGGCACGGTATGTGTAAAGAGCTCCATGGAGTAACCTGTTGTGTCGCCTAACGCATCGTTCACTTTTGGTTTGGGAGAAGGACACAAGGAAATGTCTTGTTCCTGACCGGGAGCATCCACTGACGACTGGCTGCTGTGACATTTTGAACTTTGGGAAGAGGAGGCCAAAGAGCTAGAGGCTGAGTCAGCAAGGAAAGCCAAAACTTTTTCCTGCTGCTCTGGCTTTAAAAGCTGTTTTCCTACTCCCAGGTAAGGGAGCCTTCGAGGCCTTGTGTAGCCAGATGATGACGCAGGCTCAACACCTCCAGCCTTAGGTGCTACTGTGCTTTTGCCACTACCACCAGATGCAGCACCACCATAAGTACCAGCTGACAACCCCCGCCCACAGCCTCTTCCACCAGACTTCCTCATTTTTTGGGGGGAGACACAGAACCACAACTCTGGCCCAGTGGTATAACAGTAAACTGTGAACATGGCAGATAGTGGCTGCCTGATATATACGACACACTAGCAGTACAGCAGAATATACACTGTGTGCAAATTTTAATCTCCCTTTTTTTGGGGGGGAGACACAGAAGCACATCTCTGGCCCAGTGGTATAACAGTAGACTATGAACGTGGCAGAAAGTGGCTGCCTGATATATATGACACACTAGCAGTACAGCAGAATATACACTGTGTGCGAATTTTAATCTCCCTTTTTTGGGGGGGAGACACAGAACCACAAGTCTGGCCCAGTGGTATAATACAAAACTATGAACGTGCCAGAAAGTGGCTGGAATTATTATTTAAAAAAAAAAAAAATGAAAAAAATAACAAGCTCCCTACAATGAGCTCAGGACAAGTATGGAGTTGGTTTGCACAGCACCGTGCACACAGCTATGCAGCTGCTGCACTAAAATACAACCTCCACTGTCCCTGCACAAAAAGGTGGTGTGGGACAGTGAAAATCGCTCCAGCACAAGTGCTTTGGGGGTTTATATTTCCTCCCTAACTCTGTCCCTGCTTCTGACTAACTGCAGCAACACCTCTCCCTATGCTCAGATCGGCAGAAGTAAGATGGCGGTCGGCGTGCACGCCCCTTTATACCCCCTGTGACGCCACAGACAGCAAGCCAATCACTGCCATGCCCTTCTTAAAGATGGTGGGGACCGAGACCTATGTCATCATGCTGCCCACACTCTGCGTCCTCCTTCATTGGATGAAAAACGGCGGTGACAGCGTCATATGAAACGCGACTTTGGCGCTCTGATCGTGTACCGCATGGCCGATCCCACTGTAGGATCGGTTCGGGTTTCATGAAACCCGACTTTGCCTAAAAGTCGCCGATTTATGAAAATGACCGATCCGTTTCGCTCAACCCTAGTCATAAGTATTGTTTAATTAAGATTATTAAAGGCGTCTGTGTCTCTCTTTCAATTAAAGGACTTTTTTCTGGACTTCTGTATTTTCACACAATGTGACTTATTGGCGTCTTATTGGCGCCTCTCCATTACTAACCTCAGAGCTTGATGTCACCTGACAATAGAAAGGTGACATCACCCCCCTAACTATCACCCCACTTTCCACTGATACAGGGCAAGTGGGAAAAGCGAGGCTAAATGCCAGAATTGGCATATCTTAGAGATGCGCCTTTTCTGTGGTGGCTGAGGGTATGTGCACACGTCAGGATTTCTTGCAGAAATTTTCCTGACAAAAACCGGACATTTCTGCAAGAAATCCGCATGCGTTTTTACCGCGTTTTTGACGCATTTTTGGTGCGTTTTTTGTGTGTTTTTTCCCAAATGCATAGAATTGCGGGAAAAATGCAGAAAATCCGCAAAAATAATGAACATGCTCATTTTTTTACCGCGATGCGTTTTTTTCGCAGAAAAAAACGCATCCATGTGCTCAAAACATGCAGAATGCATTCTAAATGATAGAATGCATAATGTATGCATTTTTAATGAGTTTTTATAGCGTTTTTAGCGCAAAAAACGTGAAAAACACGTGAAAAAACCTGAACGTGTGCACATAGCCTGAGAGCTGATGTTTTTAGCCTGGGGGGCCAGTATTTATGGCGCCTTCCTAAGGGGCTAGCTATTAATGTCAGCCCGCAGCTGTCTGCATAGCCTTTGCTGGTTTTTAATTATAAGGGGACCCTGGGTCATTATTTTTAGGGTCCCCCATTTTAATGGCCAGTAAAAGGTAAGTATACAGTTGTTAGCTGATAGTAATAGCCTGGAAAGCTCCATGGGTATTACCCCCTTCCCAGGCTTTCCCTCTGCTAGTTACGAAAATTACGCGGGAGCCAACGCCATTTATTTCAGAAAAATAATCTTTTCTTAATTAAATACATGTACAGTAAGCTGCACACACTGTACTAATTGTATTTGCCACAGACATCTGTATATCTGCCTATTCTATTTGTATTTACTGTACGTAATCCATTTCTTCTATCCTGTCGGCTCCTGCTGTGATTTTACACTATGTGGCTGCTGAATTTCAGGCTTTTCTTCTATCTATCTATCTATCTATCTATCTATCTATCTATCTATCTATCTATCTATCTATCTATCTATCTATCTATCTATCTATCTATCTATCTATCTATCTACAGTCATGGCCAAAAGTATTGACACCCCTTTCTCAAGACCTTTCTCTGTAGCCAGGACTGAAATGTCGCCACATGGGCTATTAAAAAGCACTTTATAATTTTGGATTTTGTGTGCTTCTTCAACTTTTTTGGATAAGTATTTACTAGGACTATTTTTTTATATCAATCTATCTATCTAATGTATATACATATATATATATATATATATATATATAATATAACGCTGGGAGCGTCACTCTGCCTGAAGCATTTATAGACTGCGCCGGCGCAAGCGCCGGCGCAGTCTGGCCCCCACAGAGTGACGCTCCCAGGAGATCGCGGTATGCATACCGCGATCTCCACCGGAGAGTCAGGGACCGCCAGGAGGGTAAGTATATTCACCTTTCCCCGTTCCAGCGCTGCATGCGGCTCCGTCTCCCGGCTCCTCTGCTGTGACAGTTCAGAGGGCGCGATGACACGCTTAATGCGCGCCGGCGCCGCCCTCTGACTTACCAGTCACAGGCAGAGGAGCCGGAGTGTGTCTTCAAGAAAATGGCGCCGGAAAGCGCGGACTGTGCAGGCGCCGATTCCTGCTGCCGGAATTGGCGCCTGCACAGTCCGTGCTTTCCGGCGCCATTTTCTTGAAGACACACCTGCAGTGGAGCCGGACGATAGGTGAGTATGGTATATATTTTTTTTTTATATGGCAGCAGCATACGGGGGCATACACACTGGAGCGTCTTATGGGGGGCATATAATACAATGGTGGCACAGGATGGGAGCAGCACATGACAGAACGGGGGCAGGATGGCAGCAGCACATGACAGAACGGGCGCAGGATGGCAGCAGCACATGACAGAACGGGCGCAGGATGGCAGCAGCACATGACAGAACGGGCGCAGGATGGCAGCAGCACATGAAAGAACGGGGGCAGAATGGCAGCAGCACATGACAGAACGGGCGCAGGATGGCAGCAGCACATGCCTGAACGGGCGCAGAATGGCAGCAGCACATGACAGAACGGGCGCAGGATGGCAGCAGCACATGACAGAACGGGCGCAGGATGGGAGCAGCACATGAAAGAACGGGGGCAGAATGGCAGCAGCACATGACAGAATGGGCGCAGGATGGCAGCAGCACATGACAGAACGGGCGCAGGAAGGCAGCAGCACATGACAGAATGGGCGCAGGATGGGAGCAACACATGACAGAACGGGCGCAGGATGGGAGCAGCACATGACAGAACGGGCGCAGGATGGGTGCAGCACATGACAGAACGGGCGCAGGATGTCAGCAGCACATGACAGAACGGGCGCAGGATGGGTGCAGCACATGACAGAACGGGCGCAGGATGGCAGCAGCACATGACAGAACGGGCGCAGGATGGGAGCAGCACATGAAAGAACGGGGGCAGAATGGCAGCAGCACATGACAGAACGGGCGCAGGATGGCAGCAGCACATGTCAGAACGGGCGCAGAATGGCAGCAGCACATGACAGAACGGGCGCAGGATGGCAGCAGCACATGACAGAACGGGCGCAGGATGGGAGCAGCACATGACAGAACGGGCGCAGGATGTCAGCAGCACATGACAGAACGGGCGCAGGATGGGAGCAGCACATGACAGAACAGGGGAGCAGGATGGGAGCAGCACATGACAGAACGGGCGCAGGATGGCAGCAGGACATGACAGAACGGGCGCAGGATGGGAGCAGCACATGACAGAACAGGAGAGCAGGATGGGAGCAGTACATGACAGAACGGGGGCGCAGGATGGGAGCAGCACATGACAGAACGGGGGCGCAGGATGGCAGCACAGCATATGACAGAACGGGGGTGCAGGATGGCAGCAGCACATGACAGAACGGGCGCAGGATGGGAGCAGCACATGACAGAACAGGGGAGCAGGATGGGAGCAGCACATGACAGAACGGGGGTGCAGGATGGGAGCAGCACATGACAGAACGGGGGCGCAGGATGGGAGCAGCACATGACAGAACGGGGGCGCAGGATGGGTGCAGCACATGACAGGATGGGAGCAGCAAATGACAGAATGGAGGAGCAGGATGGGAGCAGCACATGACAGAACGGGCGCAGGATGGCAGCAGCACATGACAGAACGGGCACAGGATGGCAGCAGCACATGACAGAACGGGCGCAGGATGGGAGCAGCACATGACAGAACAGGGGAGCAGGATGGGAGCAGCACATGACAGAATGGGGGCGCAGGATGGGAGCAGCACATGACAGAACGGGGACGCAGGATGGGAGCAGCACATGACAGGATGGGAGCAGCAAATGACAGAATGGAGGCGCAGGATGGGAGCAGCACATGACAGAACGGGGGCGCAGGATGGGAGCAGCACATGACAGAACGGGGGTGCAGGATGGGTGCAGCACATGACAGGATGGGGATGCAGGATGGAGCAGCACATGACAGGATGGGACGCAGGATGGAGCAGCACATGACAGGATGGGGACGCAGGATGGAGCAGCACATACCAGGATGGAGACCATATACCAATATAAATGCTCGCCACCCGGGCGTAGAACGGGTTCAACAGCTAGTATATATATGTGTGTCACTGACATCTACTGTATATATCTATGCATTTCATGTGTCTATGTTCTATCTATTGCATTCTAACCTGTCAGTCTGATTTTATTACAGGCGGCACATGAATTGCCGGCTTTTAATGTATCTTTTACCGAATGTTACCAACTTTTCCCAATTTCAAGAAAAATGCTCATGTTACCGATCACGAATCCGAATGTATCATATTTGTACTGAATTTATGTTTGGCGATTGTTTTCCAAACATGTTCGCTTAACTCTAACCATTAGTACACATGAAAATAACAAAAAAAGTTTTAGAAAGGGATTTAAAACTGCTACAATGCAAGAATGCTTTCAAAAATAGAAATGCTAACAGTTTTTTTAATCAACAAAAAGACAAAGTAAATGAGCATTTAAGAAATCTAAATTAAATCAATATTTGGTGTGACCTCCCCTCGCCTTCAAAACTGCATCAAATCATCAGTTATTCTGGGTATACTAGCACATATCTCCACTTTCGGAACTCCATTTACTTATTCACGCTAAATAAATCTCTTAAAGGGAACTTGTCAGGTCAGATAAATCTATTAGCCTGCAGATCTAGGGTTAATCTGCAAGTTAATATCATTATGAAGGTGCTGCTGTACTGAAATTGCAGATACCATCAGTCGTATATAAATGTCGGTGTTACAGTCACTGCTCAAAGTACTGTAAGCAAGCCCCAGCACTTTCACTGACAGCCAGTTCTGTACTGATGCCCGTGCTTACAGTTTCCGCTCATGGTACTGTGAACGATGACTTTAGCTGCACCAGCACGCCTGTATAACAGGAAGCCAGCAGCTCTTGTGAGAAATAAAGTTCATTTTTTCCAGGTAGCCACATTTTAAGTACTGCGGCTAGGCAGCTTCACATTAGTAACCTGCATATTCCCCCAATATCTGCAATTTAATAGCATTATTCGACCTGACAGATTCCCTTAATTGACATCTGAGGTCAGTTCCCTGCTGCAGAACAAATATGGAGCCAGACACCACCCTAATGGTTTTGCAAGATGGTTAAGTATTTGCTTGCATTTCTTAGCATTGAGGCAACCAAGAAATGGGCACTGTGGAATTCTGATCAATCATGGAAAGTTAGTGCAGCAAATGAAATACACATCATGCTTCCTTCAGAACATGTCCAGCAGTGCCATCAGTTCAGAACTGGCAACAACTAGTGGGACCCAGCTATTCCTGTGTATTGTTTGGATTGTTAAGTCTGTCCAAAAATGGTCTTCATGGAAGAATTGTAGCCAAAAACCATATCATCACCATAGAAACAGTGCCAAGTGACTCATCTATGAGCAAAAAAAAAATGACTGCAGGCAACAGTAAAGCATGGTGGAGGTTCCTTGCAAGCCTAGGGTTCCATTAAGGCTATGTGCACATGTTGCGGATTTACTGCGTATCCACAGCGTTTTTTACCATGCAGAAACGCTGCAGATCCGCACGTGAATTACAATACAATGTAAATCAATGGAAAAAAAATGCTGTGCTAATGGTGCGGAAAACTCCGCACTGAAAATGCTGTGGGTTAAAAGAAGGAGCATGTCATTTATTTGTGTGGATCTGCAGCGTTTCTGCACCCATTGACTTGCATTGAGTCGGGCACATCCACAGCAAAACCGCAGATCTAAAAAAGATCAGCGGTTTTGCTGTGAGAAACGCTGCAAATCGGGAGGGGGGAAGAGTGTGTGGGTGGAGTGTGGGCGGTGCGTGGGCAGAGACTGTGTGTGTTGGCGGAGACTATGTGTATGCGGGGAAGATGTGCGTGTCTGTGTGCGGATGTTTGTGGTGGTCTGCGGGGCGATCGCGAAGGTCTGTGGGGATCGCGGGGCTTTCGGGCATCTGTGCAGGGCTGTGGGGGTCTGTGCCGGGCTGCGAGGGTCTGTGCTGGGCTGTGGGGGTCTGTGCCGGGCTGCGGGGGGTCTGTGCCAGGCTGCGGGCGGTCTGCACAGGGCTGTGGGGGGTCCGCGCCGGGCTGTGGGGGGTCTGCGCTGGGCTGTGGGGGGTCTGCGCTGGGCTGTGGGGGGTCTGCGCCGGGCTGTGGGGGGTCCTTGGGGGTGTGTGCGCGTGCAGCCATCATCCGATGGGACTACAAGTCCCATCAGGCGATGCCTGCTACAGTGACAGTGATTGACACATTAGCCAATGATGAGACAATAGTAGTCCCATCACCCGGCTAATGTGTTGAATGTAAAAAACAAACAAACACGAACATACAACATACTACATACATACAACATACTACATATGTACAACATACTACATACATACAACATACAACATACATACAACATACTACATACATACAACATACATACTACATACATACATGCAACATACTACATACATACATATTACAAACATACTACATACATACAACATACTACAAATATGCAACATACATACTACATGCATGCAACATACATACAACATACAGTTAGGTCCATATATATTTGGACAGAGACAACATTTTTCTAATTTTGGTTATAGACATTACCACAATGAATTTTAAACAAAACAATTCAGATGCAGTTGAAGATCAGACTTTCAGCTTTCATTTGAGGGTATCCACATTAAAATTGGATGAAGGGTTTAAGAGTTTCAGCTCCTTAACATGTGCCACCCTGTTTTTAAAGGGACCAAAAGTAATTGGACAATTGACTCCGAGGCTATTTCATGGACAGGTGTGGGCAATCCCTTCACTATGTCATTCTCAATTAAGCAGATAAAAGGCCTGGAGTTGATTTGAGGTGTGGTGCTTGCATTTGGAAGGTTTTGCTGTTAAGTAAACATTTGGTCAAAGGAGCTCTCCATGCAGGTGAAACAAGCCATCCCTAAGCTGCGAAAACAGAAAAAACCCTTCCGAGAAATTGCTACAATATTAGGAGTGGCAAAATCTACAGTTTGGTACATCCTGAGAAAGAAAGAAAGCACTGGTGAACTCATCAATGCAAAAAGACCTGGGTGCCCACGGAAGACAACAGTGGTGGATGATCGCAGAATTATCTCCATGGTGAAGAGAAACCCCTTCACAACAGCCAACCAAGTGACCAACACTCTCCAGGAGGTCGGCGTATCAATATCCAAATCTACCATAAAGAGAAGACTGCATGAAAGTAAATACAGAGGGTTCACTGCACGGTGCAAGCCACTCATAAGCATCAAGAATAAAAAGGCTAGACTGGACTTTGCTAAAAAGCATCTAAAAAAGCCAGCACAGTTCTGGAAGAACATTCTTTGGACAGATGAAACCAAGATCAACCTCTACCAGAGTGATGGAAAGAGAAAAGTATGGCGAAGGCATGGTACAGCTCATGATCCAAAGCATACCACATCATCTGTAAAACACAGCGGAGGCAGTGTGATGGCTTGGGCATGCATGGCTGCCAGTGGCACTGGGTCACTAGTGTTTATTGATGATGTGACAAAGGACAGAAGCAGCCGAATGAATTCTGAGGTATTCAGAGCCGCCATACTGTGTGCTCAGATCCAGCCAAATGCAGCCAAACTGATTGGTCGTCGTTTCATACTACAGCTGGACAATGACCCAAAACATAAAGCCAAAGCAACCCAGGAGTTTATTAAAGCAAAGAAGTGGAATATTCTTGAATGGCCAAGTCAGTCACCTGATCTCAACCCAATTGAGTATGCATTTCACTTGTTAAAGACTAAACTTCAGACAGAAAGGCCCACAAACAAACAGCAACTGAAAACCACCATAGTGAAGGCCTGGCAGAGCATCAAAAAGGAGGAAACACAGCGTCTGGTGATGTCCATGAGTTCAAGACTTCAGGCAGTCATTGCCAACAAAGGGTATTCAACCAAGTACTAAAAATGAATATTTTATTTAAAATTATTGAATCTGTCTAATTACTTTTGGTCCCTTTTAAAACAGGGTGGCACATGTTAAGGAGCTGAAACTCCTAAACCCTTCATCCAATTTTAATGTGGATACCCTCAAATGAAAGCTGAAAGTCTGAATTTCAACTGCACCAGAATTGTTTTGTTTAAAATTCATTGTGGTAATGTCTATAACCAAAATTAGAAAAATGTTGTCTCTGTCCAAATATATATGGACCTAACTGTACATACAACATGCATACAACATACATACTACATACTACATACATACAACATACTGCATACATACAACATATATACTACATACATACTACATACTACAAACATACAACATAATACATACATGCAACATACTACATACATACAACATACAACATACATGCAAAATACATACTAAATACAACATACATGCAACATACGTACAACATACATACTACATACATACAACATACTACATACTGTACATACAACATATTACATACTTACTATATACATTCATACAGTACATTCATACATTACATACAATACATACATTGTAATGACCTGGTGGTCAGGACAATAATGGACCTGGTGGTTAAGAGCACACGGAATGACCTGATAGTTACTGATAATATAGGACAAGCTCTGGGACGTGGGAACTCTGCTGACCGCAATCCCTAATCCTATCACGCACACTAGAAATAGCCGTGGATTGCTCCTAACGCTCCCTATGCAACTCGGCACAGCCTAAGGAACTAGCTAGCCCTGAAGATAGAAAAATAAAGCCTACCTTGCCTCAGAGAAATTCCCCAAAGAAAAAGGCAGCCGCCCACACATAATGACTGTGAGTAAAGATGAAAATCCAAACGCAGAGATGAAATATATTTAGCAAAGTGAGGCCCGACTTACTGAACAGACTGAGGATAGGAAAGGTAGCTTTGCGGTCAGCACAAAAACCTACAAAAAGACCACGCAGAGGGCGCAAAAAGACCCTCCGCACCGACTCACGGTGCGGAGGCGCTCCCTCTGCGTCCCAGAGCTTCCAGCAAGCAAGACAACAATAAAAATAGCAAGCTGTACAGAAAAATAGCAAACCAAAGAAAATACAAGCAGGAACTTAGCTTCTGCTGGGAAGACAGGTCACAAGAACGATCCAGGAGTGAACTAGACCAATACTGGAACATTGACAGGTGGCATGGAGCAAAGATCTAAGTGGAGTTAAATAGAGCAGCCAGCTAACGAATTAACCTCGTCACCTGTGGAAGGAAACTCAGAAACACCCACCAGAGGAAGTACATGGACAGAACCAGATGAAGTACCATTCATGACCACAGGAGGGAGCCCGACAACAGAATCCACAACAGTATCCCCCCCCTTGAGGAGGGGTCACCGAACCCTCACCAGAGCCCCCAGGCCGACCAGGATGAGCCAAATGAAGGGCACGAACCAGATCGGCAGCATGAACATCAGAGGCAAAGACCCAGGAATTATCTTACTGACCATAACCCTTCCACTTGACCAGGTACTGGAGTTTCCATCTCGAAATACGAGAATCCAAAATCTTCTCTACCACATACTCCAACTCCCCCTCAACCAACACCGGGGCAGGAGGATCAACGGATGGAACCACAGGCGCCACGTATCTCCGCAATAACGACCTATGGAACACATTATGGATGGCAAAAGAAGCAGGAAGGGCCAAACGAAATGACACAGGATTGATAACCTCAGAAATCTTATACGGACCAATGAAACGAGGCTTAAACTTAGGAGAGGAAACCTTCATAGGAACATAACGAGACGACAACCAAACCAAATCCCAACCACGAATCGGGGACCCACACAGCGCCGGCGGTTAGCGAAACGTTGAGCCTTCTCCTGGGACAATGTCAAATTGTCCACCACATGAGTCCAAATCTGCTGCAACCTATCCACCACAGTATCTACACCAGGACAGTCCGAAGACTCAACCTGCCCTGAAGAGAAACGAGGATGGAAACCAGAATTGCAGAAAAACGGCAAAACCAAAGTAGCCGAGCTGGCCCGATTATTAAGGGCAAACTCAGCCAACCGCAAAAAGGACACCCAATCATCCTGATCAGCAGAAACAAAGCATCTCAGATATGTTTCCAAAGTTTGATTAGTTTGTTCGGTTTGGCCATTTGTCTGAGGATGGAAAGCCGAGGAAAAAGACAAATCAATGCCCATCCTAGCACAAAAGGCTCGCCAAAACCTCGAAACAAACTGGGAACCTCTGTCAGAAACGATGTTCTCCGGGATACCATGTAAACGAACCACATGCTGGAAAAATAATGGCATCAAATCAGAGGAGGAAGGCAATTTAGACAAAGGTACCAAATGGACCATCTTAGAAAAGCGATCACAAACCAACCAAATGACCGACATCTTTTGAGAGACGGGGAGATCTGAAATAAAATCCATGGAAATATGCATCCAGGGCCTCTTCGGGACCGGCAAGGGCAAAAGCAACCCACTGGCACGAGAACAGCAGGGCTTAGCCCGAGCACAAGTCCCACAGGACTGCACAAAAGAACGCACATCCCGTGACAAAGACGGCCACCAAAAGGATCTAGCCACCAAATCTCTGGTACCAAAGATTCCAGGATGCCCAGCCAACACTGAACAATGAATCTCAGAGATAACTCTACTAGTCCATCTATCAGGGACAAACAGTTTCTCCGCTGGGCAACGGTCAGGTCTATCAGCCTGAAATTTTTGCAGCACCCGCCACAAATCAGGGGAGATGGCAGACAAAATTACCCCCTCTTTGAGAATACCCGCCGGCTCAGGAACACCCGGAGAGTCAGGCACAAAACTCCTTGACAGGGCATCAGCCTTCACATTCTTAGAGCCCGGAAGGTACGAAACCACAAAATCAAAACGTGAGAAAAATAACGACCATCGAGCCTGTCTCGGATTCAACCGTTTGGCAGACTCAAGATAAGTCAAATTCTTCTGATCTGTCAAGACCACCACGCGATGCTTGGCTCCTTCAAGCCAATGACGCCACTCCTCGAATGCCCACTTCATGGCCAACAACTCTCGATTACCAACATCATAATTGCGCTCAGCAGGCGAAAACTTTCTAGAAAAGAAAGCACATGGCTTCATCACCGAGCCATCAGAACTTCTTTGCGACAAAACAGCCCCTGCTCCAATCTCAGAAGCATCAACCTCAACCTGAAACGGGAGCGAAACATCTGGCTGGCACAACACAGGGGCAGAAGAAAAACGACGCTTCAACTCCTGAAAAGCCTCTACAGCTGCAGAAGACCAATTGCCACATCAGCACCCTTCTTGGTCAAATCAGTCAACGGTTTAGCAACACTAGAAAAATTAGCGATGAAGCGCCGATAAAAATTAGCAAAGCCCAGGAACTTTTGCAGGCTCTTCACAGATGTCGGCTGAGTCCAATCGTAAATGGAATGGACTTTACCAGGGTCCATCTCGATAGTAGAAGGGGAAAAAATGAACCCCAAAAATGAAACCTTCTGAACTCCAAAGAGACACTTTGACCCCTTCACAAACAAGGAATTCGCACGAAGGACCTGGAACACCATTCTGACCTGCTTCACATGAGACTCCCAATCATCCGAAAAGACCAAAATATCATCCAAATACACAATCAGGAATTCATCCAGGTACTCTCGGAAGATGTCATGCATAAAGGACTGAAATACTGATGGAGCATTGGAAAGCCCGAATGGCATAACCAGGTACTCAAAATGGCCCTCGGGCGTATTAAATGCTGTTTTCCATTCATCGCCTTGTTTAATACGCACAAGATTATACGCCCCTCGAAGATCTATCTTGGTGAACCAACTAGCCCCTATAATACGAGCAAACAAATCAGACAGCAACGGCAAAGGATACTGAAATTTGACTGTAATTTTATTAAGAAGGCGGTAATCAATACAAGGTCTCAAAGAACCATCCTTCTTGGCCACAAAAAAGAACCCTGCTCCTAACGGTGATGACGACGGGCGAATATGGCCTTTCTCCAAGGATTCCTTTATATAACTCCGCATAGCGGCGTCTTCTGGCACAGATAAATTGAACAATCGGCCCTTAGGAAACTTACTACCAGGAATCAAATTACTTGCACAATCGCAATCCCTATGAGGAGGTAGGGCACTGGCTTTGGGCTCATCAAATACATCCCGATAATCCGACAAAAACTCTGGAACTTCAGAAGGAGTGGAAGACGAAATAGACAAAAATGGAACATCACCATGTACCCCCTGACAACCCCAGCTGCACACAGACATAGATTTCCAGTCCAATACTGGATTATGAACCTGTAGCCATGGCAACCCCAAAACGACCACATCATGCAGATTATGCAACACCAGAAAGCGAATATCCTCCTGATGTGCAGGAGCTGTGCACATGGTCAATTGGGTCCAGTACTGAGGCTTATTCTTGGCCAAAGGCGTAGCATCAATTCCTCTCAATGGAATAGGATACTGCAAGGGCTCCAAGAAAAAACCACAGCGCCTAGCATACTCCAAGTCCATCAAATTCAGGGCAGCGCCTGAATCCACAAATGCCATAACAGAATAGGACGACAAAGAGCAAATCAGAGTAACGGACAATAGAAATTTAGACTGTACCGTACCAATGGTGGCAGACCTAGCGAACCGCTTAGTGCACCTAGGACAATCGGAGATAACATGAGTGGAATCACCACAGTAAAAACATAGCCCATTCCAACGTCTGTGTTCTTGCCGTTCAGCTCTGGTCAAAGTCCTATCACATTGCATAGGCTCAGGCCCATGCTCAGATAGTACCGCCAAATGGTGCACAGCTTTACGCTCACGCAAGCGTCGATCGATCTGAATGGCCAAAGACATAGACTCATTCAGACCAGCAGGCATGGGAAATCCCACCATGACATCCTTAAGGGCTTCAGAGAGACCCTTTCTGAAGATTGCTGCCAGGGCACATTCATTCCACTGAGTGAGCACAGACCACTTTCTAAACTTCTGACAATATATCTCCGCTTCATCCTGACCCTGACACAGAGCCAGCAAGATTTTCTCTGCCTGATCCACTGAATTAGGTTCGTCATAAAGCAATCCAAGTGTAACACCCCTTTAGGGCTACCACGGTACACTGGGTGTTATGGGGGGTCTCACCTCTCCAGGGCGCAGTGCCTCCACCCGAATCTTGATTGGAGTTCTCTCTCTGGGACTGCAGAAGGGCTATTATCTTCTGCCAGGGGCTGATTCGGGTAGCCCCTGCCACTCTCAGTACACACTCACAGGAATCAGGAGTAAAACAGTTTAACAGGTTAATTGCTATGCAGCATAAATTAGATGGATTTAAAAGAATAACATGAAATGCAAATAACTGTGCTCTGTCAAGGTCATATACACATCTCACTCTAATTCTACTTCAGCCCTGCAAGTATAACGTAGTAGGGTTTTTTTTGTTTGTTTCTTCTAGTTTAACTCAGTCCAAACGTTGGGGCCCAGTTGCCGCGGATGCAGGCGTGCAAATTAAAACAGTTGGTGCACTTAGACGAATATAACTGGCAATAGTCTGGGCTGTAATGTACTCACTGTAAATAATGCTGGTAGGACCACAAGTCTCAGAAAGTCACTCACGGCACGTCTCTAACGGTCGGATGGTTCTCTGGACACCAGCTGGGGGCGGCCGGATTCAGTCCTTTATACGGTGGGAGTGCAGGCAGAACTCTCCAAGTTCTTGATGCAACTTGCTCCAGAGGGTAAAACAAAGTCGCACTCTCTCCAGCAACACGAGTATATCTGGGAGGACAGCAACCCTGCAGCATGGGGCCAGGCAAGTCCCCCGTGCTCCGTCTCTCCCAACAAGATACCACGCTCTTTTCTTCCTCTGAATTCTTAGTTTCACTTTCTCCCCAGCTCCTGCCTCCAAGTCCCTCCTCCTCCAATGCAAGCTGTGTCATCTGACTCAAACAAGGATCCCTGGGAATTGTAGTCCAGGGGTCCTTGGGAATTGTAGTCAACTGCAGCTCAGAGGAAAATCTGCTAATGTCTGTAGGTCCTGGTATAACAGCAGCTGCAAAGCTCTTCTTAGTGTCTGTAAATCCCAGTATACCAGTAGCTGCCCTAACAGTTCCCAGTGCAGGTGTTACACTCTCCCCCTGGTGAGTCATTGAAAGTGTCCCATCACGACATGAGGACTCACCACCTGAAACATGAATGGGGGTTAAAGCATCCTGACTAACACCAAATTTACATGCACGCAAACCACCTCCTGGACACATAGGAGATACTGGGAAATAAGGCCAAACAGATTTTGAATTAAAGTGTATCAGCTGGGGGACCTCAGTGGTATGTCTCATTCTATCATAGGTCAGCATCATAGGTGGCCTAGTGTCCCGTTTGGGACGAGTGTGTACTGAGGGGGCCCGCTCCTCAGCTCCCGACTCTTGTCGGTCAAGAACGGGCTCCTCCAGGTGGATCTCTTCATTTAATAAATGTCCCTCTTCTGAACTCTCCCCCAATGGTGGGCAGAGCGCACTCGCCTCCTGACGAATGTCCTTTTTTTGTGCTTCCACTTCAGAAGTCTGGTTTTCAGGCCCCCCCCCCTATGGGGCATGGGTCCTCAGTCCACCTGTAGCTCCATTGACCTTCAGATCCCCATTCATCCCCAGACTCGCTGTCACTTCCTCCTGAAGCAACTCCAGGCTGGGGTGGTTGTTGAAACCTACGACTTCTCCTATTGCATGGAAGGTTTGTATGACCTCCTTGGGTTGGCAATGTCGGTAACAGGATGTTTTTTCCCACAGGCAACAAATGGTGTCGATGATAGGTTTTGACAGCTCCACTCCCTTTCTCGGGCTTCACTCTGTAGGCCGGGACACCAGGCAGCTTCTCCATCACCACATAAGGGTCAGTACACCACCGATCAGCAAGCTTATGCTTCCCAGGAAGACCTAGAAGTTGGATAAGAACTCTATCTCCAGGCAGTAAAACTTGTTCCCGAACTCTACAGTCGTAGCGAGTCTTATTGCGCTTCCCTGACCGACCAGAGGCCTGCTCTGCCAATCTGTACGCTTTTTCCAAATCTTCTTTTAGCTGTGACACATATTTTAAATAGGTCTTCCCATTAGAATTTTCAAAGGATGTCCCAAAACTAATGTCCACTGGTAGCCGAGCTTTTCTTCCAAACATAAGAAAATAGGGCGAGTATCCCGTTGACTCATTTGTGGTGCAATTGTAGGCATGAACCAACTGACTCACATGCCTACTCCATTGTCCCTTCTTCCTGGGATCCAAAGTGCCTAACATGTTCAGAAGAGTACGGTTGAACCTCTCAGGTTGAGGGTCCCCTTGGGGGTGATACGGGGTGGTTCTGGATTTCTTGATCCCACAGATAGCGCATAGCTCCTTGATTAGTCTACTTTCGAAATCTCTTCCTTGATCGGTGTGGATGCGGGCAGGCAGCCCATAATGCACGAAGAACTTCTCCCACAGTGTTTTTGCTACAGTAGTTGCCCTTTGATCTTTGGTGGGGTAGGCTTGGGCATATCGGGTGAAATGGTCAGTGACCACTAACACATTACTGACATTGCTTTCATCAGGCTCGATGGAGAGGAAATCAATGCACACTAGCTCAAGTGGGCCATCTCTGGTAATGTTCAAAAGGGGGGCTGTTCTCAAAGGCAAGGTTTTTCTCAACACACATCGGGAGCATGATTTGCAGTAGTCTTCAATATCCGCTTCCATCCGAGGCCAGTAAAATCGGTCAGCCACAAGACTCGTGGTCTTTTCGATGCCAAGATGTCCATGGTCATCATGCAGGGACTTCATGACCATCCTCCGGAATCGGGTGGGTAACACCAGCTGTCGGTGGACTCCTTCCATCTGGCGCTTTGCCTCCCGGTATAGTAGTCCATTTCTTACTACCAGAGACTCTAGCTGCCGCGTCAGCAGGACAGATTCCTCTGTTCGTAATGCATTCTTTTCGGGCCTCCAGCCCCTCTTAACCCACCATCGGACCACCCCCACTGATCGATCCTCCTGCTGCGCCTTTTGTACTTGATTACGAGTCAGTTGAGGGAGAAAGTCTGGGGTTACAATTGTCACTTGGCAGTACAACAACGGGAGCGCTTCACTGGATACTCCTAGGAATTCAGCACAACCCTGCATAGGGAGAGCATTAGTTTGATGTCTATGGCACAGAGTCTTCACCTCAGGGGCAGGGACCTCTATCCATCCTCCTTCTTCTTCTTCATTTAAGGGTTCCCTAGGCAGGCGAGAGAGTGTGTCTGCATCGATGTTACTGATCCCCGGTCGATATTTTAAGCTGAAATCGTACAAAGAGAGTGCGGCAAGCCACCGGTACCCCGTGGCATCCAGTTTTGCCATGGTTCTCACGTAGGTTAATGGATTGTTGTCGGTATGAACCACAAAGGGTACCCCATAGAGATAGTCTTGCAGCGTGTCCACTACAGCCCATTTCAAGGCCAGAAACTCCAGTTTGTGGGCTGGGTAGTTGCGTTCACTGGGAGTCAATCCTCGACTAATGTAGTAGACGGGACGCAGACAGCCTTCATGGTCTTGATAAAGAATCCCTCCTAGCCCGTCAAGAGAAGCATCTACATGTAACACATATGGTTTGCTGGGGTCTGCATAGGCCAACACTGGGGTTTGGGTCAAGCTTGACTTCAATTTCTCGAATGCCTCATCGCATGCCGGTGTCCATCTATCCCCAAAAAGTTCATTGCCTTTGAAGTAGACCTTCTTTCCTGACCTTGAGGAATGGGCTGTCCTCCCGGAAGGGGGATACCCCTGAGTAAGGGCATTTAACGGCTTCGCAATCCGAGAGTACTGGGGTACAAATCTTCAGTAGTATCCGCAAAATCCTAAAAAGGACCTAAGCTCCTTCAGTTTGGTGGGTATTGGCCAGTTTACAACAGCCTCCACTTTGGCGGGGTCGGTGGAAATTCCTTCTCTGCTGACTATGTGCCCCACATATTTCACAGTCGTCTGGCAAATCCGGCACTTATCAAGGGACAACTTCAACCCAGCCTCCTTCAACCGATCCAGCACCTTGAACAACTGCTGGTTGTGTTCTTCCAGAGTCTTCCCAAAAACAATTAGATCATCGAGATAAACCAGGACCTCACGTAAGTGCATGTCCCCCACTACTTTATCCATACATCTCTGAAAAGTGGCCGGAGCACCTGTCAGTCCTTGAGGCAGTCTCTGAAACTCGAAGAACCCAATGGGGCAGATAAAAGCAGTCTTCTCTTGATCTTCTTTTGACATGGGTATCTGATAGTAGCCACTCCGGAGATCTAACACAGAAAACCATTGGCTCCCTTGCAAGCAATCCAAAGCTTCATCGATTCTGGGCACAGTGTACTGGTCGGGGATCGTACGCTTATTCAAGGTTCGATAATCCACACACATCCGAATAGCTCCATTTTTCTTTCGAGCTATCACAATGGGGAAAGCATAAGGGCTACTAGATTCTATGATGACTCCTGTGTCTAACATACCGCGTAGATGCTGCCTGACATCTTCGATATCTGCTGGGGCCAATCTTCGGGACCTCTCTCGAAAAGGCTTTTGATCCTTCAACCGAATGCGATGCTCCACTCCATGAGCGAGGCCCATGTCCCATTCACCTAGAGAAAAAACTGCACCTCGCATCATCAGGCCATCAATGACCAACCCCCTCTCTTCTCCTTTTAGCTCGCTTCCTTCAAAACAAGGGTCAAAGCTTTCAGGCCGTAGTTCCCTCTTCTCCTCCTCCGTTCTCACATAGGCCTCCAGGCAGACTGGATGGATGGATAGGGTCTGCGAGTAATTTTCTCCCCCAACGTCCCGACACCACTGAGCTAACGTACGGAAGATGTTGGCATTTGTTCCCACTATGACAGGTGTTTGTCTCTCATCTGCCTCGGCCTCTGGGCAGATTAGCGCTATGATGGGTATCTCTTTATCCACTCCAACAACAGTCTCTGAGAATCGTAGCGTCACGGACACGTATCCTCTGTAGGGGTAGCTGTGCTCACTCAGTCCCCACACCACGAGTCCAGACAACGGTTTCAGAGGCACTTTGGATAAATATCTTATACCATCCTTCAAAGATAATAGTTACTTGAGACCCGCTATCCAGTAATACTGTGCAAGGTTGACCATTGATATATGCGGGGACATGTGGGGATGGTCCCACTAAACCTTCAGGCAGGGTTTTCGATGATGCACTATTAGATGGGGCGGTAGAGTAGGTCCTAGTTGCTGATGGGGGCTCAGTATGGGGTTCTATTGGCCCCCTTTCCCGTTTCCCGACTGCCTCTGAGGGTGATGGGGAAGCTGTGAAGAGTTCTTTGAGCTCCACCTCTTTGGACACTGACGAGCTATATGGCCTGGACTCCCACAGACGAAGCACCCTTCTGGTTTCCTACTCTCCACTCTACCGAGATCTTCTTTCTCTCTTCCTAAAACCAGTGTTTTCTGCTTGGCTACCTCCGCAACACTTTGAAGTCGCTGTATTGTCTTGGCCTGAGCACTTAACAGTTGTGTAATCTGCTCCCCCTGTTTCTCGATGACTTTCAACAGTTCTATGTGTCGGCAGTCGGCTTCTGGCTTCAAGGCAACAGTAGTCACCCGAGGGGATGCCTTCTCTCTTGCGGCCAAAATAACCTCCTCCTTCCGAACTTCCTTAAGCAACTCATGAAAAGATCCAGGAATCTTCTCTCTATCACAAGACCTCATCCGCTGGGCAATTGGATCATGAGTGAGAGCTCCTCTGAGTACTTGTTCCAGGCGACACTGATCAACTTCTTGAGGGCTGATGCCACCTTTAGCTACTATTCTATGAACCAGCTTATCTAGTTGGTATAAATAGTCGGACATCTTCTCATCTGGCTGTTGGTAGGTGGTACGGAGTTTAAAGAGTAGATCAGTAGCATCTTCAGGGGATCCAAAAGCATCTTCTAAAGCACTCATATAATCTTGATAAGTTGCCAGAGGCTTGCTCCGCCAAGCAGCCTGCACCACCTCCATAGCAGTACCCTTCAAGCTCTCTACTATTCTCTGCCTCTTTAAAGCATCAGTGCACTGCCACTCTTCTAGGCACTGTAAAGTGACATCCCTCCAAGTATCATATCCTTCTTCTCCAGTAGGGGTGGGGAGGGCACCCGAGAAAATTCTTAGACGACGGTAGTTCCCTTCTGGCTGCATCTTGGCAAACTGACTGACTAACTTTTCCATAGCTGTCATAAGCACATCAGCAGGGGCCGCTGTCTCTTCAGGATGGAATCTAGGTGGAGTAGAAGGTGGAGATATACTAGTCTTTCTAGGCTGAGTGGTTGATTCCTGTTGCCGGGTCTCAACTTCGGACTCAGTAGGCCAAGTGATCTGCCATTGTCGACCATACTCTGAAGACACAACTACCATAGAGGGGAAGTATTCTTTCCTCAAGATCTGCCCGGTTGAAATCAGGGCTGTGGGCAACTGTCCCCCCTTTTCCTTCCGGCGATCAACCACTTTAGGGTGGGCAAGTTCAGTGAGTCGGTTAACTATTTTCAGTATCTCTTCATCAGACGCATCACAGAGCTCACCACTCACTGCAAAGCTTTGTTTGGCGGGAACATCCATCTCTTCACACCATAAATACACTTCTTGTTCTGTTAAAGTCTCCATAGTAAATACTCCTGTGTTAGTTCTAGATCTCAGCAGTGCCTCCACTGTAACACCCCTTTAGGGCTACCACGGTACACTGGGTGTTATGGGGGGTCTCAACTCTCCAGGGCGCAGTGCCTCCACCCGAATCTTGATTGGAGTTCTCTCTCTGGGACTGCAGAAGGGCTATTATCTTCTGCCAGGGGCTGATTCGGGAAGCCCCTGCCACTCTCAGTACACACTCACAGGGATCAGGAGTAAAACAGTTTAACAGGTTTATTGCTATGCAGCATAAATTAGATGGATTTAAAAGAATAACATGAAATACAAATAACTGTGCTCTGTCAAGGTCATATACACATCTCACTCTAATTCTACTTCAACCCTGCAAGTATAACGTAGTAGGGTTTTTTTTGTTTGTTTCTTCTAGTTTAACTCAGTCCAAACGTTGGGGCCCAGTTGCCGCGGATGCAGGCGTGCAAATTAAAACAGTTGGTGCACTTAGACGAATATAACTGGCAATAGTCTGGGCTGTAATGTACTCACTGTAAATAACGCTGGTAGGACCACGAGTCTCAGAAAGTCACTCACGGCACGTCTCTAACGGTCGGATGGTTCTCTGGACACCAGCTGGGGGCGGCCGGATTCAGTCCTTTATACGGTGGGAGTGCAGGCAGAACTCTCCAAGTTCTTGATGCAACTTGCTCCAGAGGGTAAAACAAAGTCGCACTCTCTCCAGCAACACGAGTATATCCGGGAGGACAGCAACCCTGCAGCATGGGGCCAGGCAAGTCCCCCGTGCTCCGTCTCTCCCAACAAGATACCACGCTCTTTTCTTCCTCTGAATTCTTAGTTTCACTTTCTCCCCAGCTCCTGCCTCCAAGTCCCTCCTCCTCCAATCCAAGCTGTGTCATCTGACTCAAACAAGGATCCCTGGGAATTGTAGTCCAGGGGTCCTTGGGAATTGTAGTCCATTGCAGCTCAGAGGAAAATCTGCTAATGTCTGTAGGTCCTGGTATAACAGCAGCTGCAAAGCTCTTCTTAGTGTCTGTAAATCCCAGTATACCAGTAGCTGCCCTAACAGTTCCCAGTGCAGGTGTTACACAAGCGCCAGGAAATACCCATCAACATCACGCAATGCCGGATCTCCTGGCGCAAGGGAAAATGCCCAGTCTTGAGGGTCACCACGTAACAAAGAAATATTGATCTTTACTTGTTGAACAGGGTCACCTGAGGAGCGAGATTTCAAGGCAAGAAACAATTTACAATTATTTTTGAAATTCAAGAACTTAGATCTATCACCAAAAAACAAATCAGGAATAGGAATCCTAGGCTCTGACATCGGATTCTGAACCACAAAATCTTGAATGTTTTGTACCCTTGTAGTGAGATTATCCATACAAGAGGACAGACCAGAATGTCCATGTTTACACCTGTGTCCTGAACCACCCAGAGGTAAAGGGGAAAAGAGACACAAAACACACTGCAAAGAAAAAAAAAAGGTCTCAGAACTTCTCTTATCCCTCTATTGAGATGCATTAGTACTTTGGGCCACCTGTACTGTTATGACCTGGTGGTCAGGACAATAATGGACCTGGTGGTTAAGAGCACACGGAATGACCTGATAGTTACTGATAATATAGGACAAGCTCTGGGACGTGGGAACTCTGCTGACCGCAATCCCTAATCCTATCACGCACACTAGAAATAGCCGTGGATTGCTCCTAACGCTCCCTATGCAACTCGGCACAGCCTAAGGAACTAGCTAGCCCTAAAGATAGAAAAATAAAGCCTACCTTGCCTCAGAGAAATTCCCCAAAGGAAAAGTCAGCCCCCCACACATAATGACTGTGAGTAAAGATGAAAATACAAACACAGAGATGAAATAGATTTAGCAAAGTGAGGCCCGACTTACTGAACAGACTGAGGATAGGAAAGGTAGCTTTGCGGTCAGCACAAAAACCTACAAAAAGACCACGCAGAGGGCGCAAAAAGACCCTCCGCACCGACTCACGGTGCGGAGGCGCTCCCTCTGCGTCCCAGAGCTTCCAGCAAGCAAGACAACAATAAAAATAGCAAGCTGGACAGAAAAATAGCAAACCAAAGAAAATACAAGCAGGAACTTAGCTTCTGCTGGGAAGACAGGTCACAAGAACGATCCAGGAGTGAACTAGACCAATACTGGAACATTGACAGGTGGCATGGAGCAAAGATCTAAGTGGAGTTAAATAGAGCAGCCAGCTAACGAATTAACCTCGTCACCTGTGGAAGGAAACTCAGAAACACCCACCAGGGGAAGTCCATGGACAGAACCAGCCGAAGTACCATTCATGACCACAGGAGGGAGCCCGACAACAGAATTCACAACAATACATATAACATACAGTACATATAACATAGATTACATACTCACCATCACTTGTCACTTTGTTCCCCAACGCCAGTGTCACCTGTAAAAAATATTATAATAACAAACAAACAATAAACTCCCTGATTCGCAGAAATCCACGAGTGTCCCACGACGATCTCCCATGGAGAACAGCAGCATCAGCTGATGCGACTGCTCTCTAGTGTCTCCAGGAATACAATGAAAGGAGGAAGGTGTCCTCCCGCACTGTATTCCTCCGCCACTGTAAAAAAATAGTCCCTAGTCTCACTTTTGGCATTGCTGTGTGAGAAAAGTTCCCACGCAGCTTTTGCCATAAAGTGAGACCAGTGAACTAAGGTAATCTCTCAGTGATGCACTGCAGTAGCCATTGTCTCCTGTCAGTGTGTCACTGAAGGTCCTATAGAGCAGTGACATCACCCGATGTAACTGTTCTATAGGGGAGATCGTCATGGGACACTCGTTATTAATTGGACTGCGTCGGACAGGGAGTATACAGTTTATTATTTTACTTTTTTGCAGGCGCTAAAGTATGGTAAGTATGGTGAAATTAAGAATAATAAAATACTTTTTTCTTGCTGTGTCTTTTTTTAACTATTTCACTACTGTAGGTTTAATAATGGAGAGGCGTCTTATTGACGCCTCTCCATTATTTACCCGGCTTAATGTCACCTTACAACAGCAAGGTGACATTAACCCCTTATTACCCCATATCCAACCGCTACACGGGAGTGGGAAGAGAGAGGCTAAGTGCCGGAATTGGCGCATCTTACAGATGCACCATTTCTGGGGTGGCTGCGGACTGGTATTTGTAGCCGGGGGGGGGGGGATATCCATGGCCCGTCTCTAGGCTATGAATATCAGCCCGCAGCTGTCTGCGTAGCCTTTCTGGCTATAAAATACAAGGGGACCCCATGTCATATTTTTGGGGGGGTCTCCCTATTTTAATAGCCAGTAAAGGCTACGCAGACAGCTGTGGGCTGATATTCATAACCTGGGAGGGGCCATGGGTATTAACCCCTTCCCAGGCTACAAATATTGGCCCCTGGCTATCGGCATTCCCCCTCTGGCGCAGAAAATTGCACGGGAGCCCACACCGTTTTTTCTTCCGTTTTTTTTCTTTATGTTCATTAATCAACATCGGCCTATCTATGGATATATCTATAGATATATCTATAGACTAGATGGTGGCCGGATTCTAACGCATTGGGTACTCTAGAATATGTATGTATGTATGAATAGAGCAGCCACATAGTATATAGCACAGCCCACGTAACACAGACAGACACGTAGTAAATAGCACAGCCACGTAGTAAATAGCACAGCCACGTAGTATATAACACTGCCACGTAGTATATAACACAGCCATGTAGTATATAACATAGCCACGTAGTATATAACACAGCCCACGCAATATATAGCAGCCACGTAGTATATAACCCAGCCACATAGTATATAGCACAGCCACGTAATATATAGCACAGCCACGTAGTATATAGCACAGCCACGTAGTATATAACACAGCCACGTAGTATATAACACAGCCACATAGTATAAAACACAGCCCATGTAATATATAGCAGCCACGTAGTATGTAACACAGCCATGTAGTATATAGGAGCCATGTAGTATATAGCACAGCCATGTAGTATATAACACAGCCCACACAGTATATAGCAGAGCCCACACAGTATAAAACACAGCCCACGTAGTATATAACACAGCCATGTAGTATATAACACAGCCATGTAGTATATAGGAGCTACGTAGTATATAGCACAGCCACATAGTGTATAACACAGCCCACACAGTATATAGCACAACCCACGCAGTATATAACACAGCCCACGTACTATATAACACCGGCACGTAGTATATAACACTGCCCATGCAGTATATAACACTGCCCACATAGTATATAACACTGCCACGTAGTATGTAGCAGCCACGTAATATAAAACACAGCCCAAGAACTATGTAGCAGTGTGGGCATCATATCCCCATTAAAAAATAAAATAAAATAAAATAAAAAATAGTTATATACTCACCTTCCGTCGGCCCCCGGATCCAGACGAGGCGTTCAGCGATGCTCCTCGTGATGTTCCGGTCCCAAGAATGCATTGCGGTCTTGCGAGATGATGACGTAGCGGTCTTGCGAGAGCGCTACGTCATCATCTTGTGAGACCGCAATGCATGGCCCAGAGCGTCGCGAGGAGCAGGAAAGGCCCCGGAAGGTGAGCATATCACGATTTATTTTTTTTTTAATTATTTTTAACATTAGATCTTTTTACTGTTGATGCTGCATAGGCAGCATCAATAGTAAAAAGTTTGTCACGCAGTGTTAAGAGCAGCGTTAAAAGACTGTGTTACACCGTGTTATGCCGCGGTGTAACGCAGTCGGTTTATCGTTACTGCTACAACGCTCTGTGGGCAGTGGGCGCTGACTGGGGGGAGTATGGAGCGGACACTGACGACAAGGGAGTAGGGAGCGGCCATTTCACGGCCGGACTGTGCCCGTCGCCGATTGGTCGCAGCCCCTGGCTGCGACCAATCAGCGACTTGGAATTTCCGTGACAGATAAACAGACAGAAAGACGGAAGTGACCCTTAGACAATTATATAGTAGATACATAGATGTTTCTATCCATATATCTATCTGGCTAATTTCACACATCAGGTTTTTGCCGTCAGGCACAATCCGGCGAGTTTTGAAAAAAAACTATCCTTTTTTTTTCTGCTGGATCTGTTTTTTCTCATAGAGTTTTATTAGCGCCGGATTACGCCTGATGGCCACACGTTTCATCCGTTTTTTGCCGGATCCGTCAAAAAAGCTGTTTCCGCTGGATGGAAAACACACACAGAGGAACGGTTTTTCTGTCCGGCGAAAAAATGCACAGCAATGGATCCGGCGAAAAACGTATGAAGCTGAGATGTTAAATGATTAATCTGGCCTCCGAATCAGTTTTTTCATGCATGTTTCCATTAAAATCATGCACATTTTCCATTCGCTCTCTCTTTTTTTTTAAAAAAATGGATCAGTTGCATCAGTTTTTCACTATTTGCAACGGATCCGTTTTTTCAAAAATTTGCCGGATCCTGCCTGACGGAAACCAACTGATGTGTGAAAGTAGCCTAACTATCCATATATTTATCTACATCTATCTCTATCTATCTATCTATCTATCTATCTATCTCAGGCTGGCGTCACAGTTGGCGTAGGAAAATACGGTCCATTTTTTACTGGCGCAATACGCAGAAATGTTCCCAAAACAGTGTTCTGTATGTAATCCGTTGGCAAGGTTGGCAAGACTTTCATTGACTTTTTTTTGCGCAATATGCTGACAAATGCAGCATGCTGCGATTTTCTACGCCTGTAAAATACGGCTGCAATATATATGGCAGATAGGAGCTGCCCCATAGAGAATCATTGGTCCATGTGCAATGCGTTGTTTTTGCGCCTCTCATACGTCCGTAAAACTCTCTAGTGTGACGCCGGCCTCATCCATCTATCTATCTATCTATCTATCTATCTATCTATCTATCTATCTATCTATCTATCTATCTATCTATCTATCTATCTCATTCTTTCTATCTATCTATCTATCTATCTCTCTACAGTATCTATCTATCTCATTCTTTCTATCTATATGTCTGTCAATCTGTGTGTAATAGAGTGTGGGTTGGACAAATGTAAAAGAGGAGGTTGGACAAGAAATGACATCAGAAATCTTTTTTTGTGTGTCAATAATAGATCTTTATTTAGCTTTCAAAAACGCATACAAAACCGCATGAAAAAAACGCATCAAATAACGCATCATAACACAATAAAACCGCACCTGCATTTTCTGGCAAGAGAGGGAAGAATCTGCAGCAGAAATTCCTAAGGCTAATCCCGCAACGTGTGCACATACCCTAAAATAAATAGAATTGGGAATTTTGTCAATATTAATGGTGTCCTCAATACTGAGAAATAAAGGTAGACGCTTATCTTTCATGCAAAAGTATCAGGAAGGCGTCTGATTGGCTCTATATTTATTCAACAGCAGGACAGTGACACAAACATACAAATATAATGCCAATATCAATAAGATCTGAAGAGATGATACAGCTCCCACAGAGCCGAGATCTTAACATCATCGAGTCTGTCTGGTATTACATGAAGAGACCAAAGGATTCACACAACCCTACATCCACATGTCTGTGGTCATTTCTGCCCAATATTTAGAACAACTTCCCTGCTGCGTTCCTTCAAAACCTGTGTGCACATACAGATAGAAGAAATGATGCTTTGATGCTGTTTTGAAGACAATGGTCATGCTAAACATTGATTTGATTTGCATTTCTATTCTGCTAATTCACTTTTCATTTTCTTAATTGAAAAAACTAACCTATCAACACTTCTATTTAATTAAAGCAAATAAAAAAACAAGTCATCAGCTGCTTTTATAGCTATTTATCTATTTAGCATATGTTTCCATGTATTATACAATGTGGAAACATACAGTGTCAAAATCAGCTAAAATTTACTCTACTGGTCTCCAAAAAAATTAAATCTTTACTCTGTCACCATTCATTATTAAGAATTTCATGTAGCCTATGTTTTTTTTTTCCAGAAAGGATATATTGTTTCTTCACTAGACAGTACTTGACAGTTCTTGACACCTCAGTTAACCTTATATCAGCATTTTCTCTTTTTCTTAGATAATTTTACTTTGCCTCAAATAGCAAGTAGCATTGACATACGTTCTGTATGAAGAAATGGTTACCTCTCAAACCATGCAGCCCATAGCCACAGGCCTTTTCTGCCTCATGTTATTGTGAAGAGCAAAATAAACTAAAGTGTAAACTAGATTTTTTTTTAAAGCACATTGCTTTTTGTAAGTCAATGTTTAGTGCCAAATACATTTTATAATTTCTTTAAAATTGTTTTTTTTCTTAAATTTACTGCACTATTAATCCATACAGTTAGATCCAGAAATATTTGGACAGTCACTGAATGTTCATGATTTGCGCTCTGTATGCCATTATTTTGGAATTAAAGTCAAACAACTGAGATGCAATTGAAGTGTAGACTTTCAGGTTTCATTAAAGGGGTTGAACACCCTATGCGTTTCAACTCCGATGGGGGAGCATCATCAGGGGAGTTATATGATCAAAGAGGTACCAATGAGTCCCCTCAATAGTCCTAAACAGGACAGTCCAAAAAAGTCCATACAGGTCCGTATCAGTCCGTATTAAATGGGTCCCGCAGTGGCTGGGAGATCCCCCCAAAAATCAAAGATGCTGGCTGTGTCTGCAGCTTAGGTAAGTCAATTAATTTTAAGACTGATTAATGGTTTGCCACTTGTGGTGAACCCTCTGTATTTGCTTTCTTGAAGTCTTCTCATTTTGGCAGACTTAGATAGTAACATAGTAACATAGTTAGTAAGGCCGAAAAAAGACATTTGTCCATCCAGTTCAGCCTATATTCCATCATAATAAATCCCCAGATGTACGTCCTTCTACAGAACCTAATAATTGTATGATACAATATTGTTCTGCTCCAGGAAGACATCCAGGCCTCTCTTGAACCCCTCGACTGAGTTCGCCATCACCACCTCCTCAGGCAAGCAATTCCAGATTCTCACTGCCCTAACAGTAAAGAATCCTCTTCTATGTTGGTGGAAAAACCTTCTCTCCTCCAGACGCAAAGAATGCCCCCTTGTGCCCGTCACCTTCCTTGGTATAAACAGATCCTCAGCGAGATATTTGTATTGTCCCCTTATATAGTTATACATGGTTATTAGATCGCCCCTCAGTCGTCTTTTTTCTAGACTAAATAATCCTAATTTCGCTAATCTATCTGGGTATTGTAGTTCTCCCATCCCCTTTATTAATTTTGTTGCCCTCCTTTGTACTCTCTCTAGTTCCAGTATATCCTTCCTGAGCACCGGTGCCCAAAACTGGACACAGTACTCCATGTGCGGTCTAACTAGGGATTTGTACAGAGGCAGTATAATGCTCTCATCATGTGTATCCAGACCTCTTTTAATGCACCCCATGATCCTGTTTGCCTTGGCAGCTGCTGCCTGGCACTGGCTGCTCCAGGTAAGTTTATCATTAACTAGGATCCCCAAGTCCTTCTCCCTGTCAGATTTACCCATTTTTAGTCAGATACTAAAACAACTACTTCCTTGACTGTGTTCTTCACTTGGGTGGATTTTGTGAAGGGGTTATTCTGCACTATGGAAAGGTTTCTGTGATAATCCACCACTGTACATGGACATCCAGGCCTATTTGAGGTCCCAAGCTCACTAGTGCACCCTTTTTTTCTCGAAGTATGTACCCAACTGTTGACTTGGACATTCCTAGCTTTTCTGCTGTCTCTCTGTTGGATTTCTTCTTTTTTTCAGCTTAATGATGGTTTGTTTTACTTCTTTTGAGAGCTCCTCTGACTGCATGTTGTGGATTCACAGCAACAACTTTCAAATGCAAATGACACACCTGGAATCATGTCCAGACCATTTACCTGCTTAATTGATGATGGATAAATGAGGGAAAAATCCATGCAGTCCATTAAAAAGCTTTTGAACAATTGTCAAATTACCTTTGATCTCTTGAAAAAGGGTCAACTACATATTAAAGAGCTGTAATTCCTATACCCTTACTACAATTTGTAAAAAAAATACCATCAAGTTAAAGATTAGAGTCTTTATTTTAAGTCCCTATTGATTATAACTATATCTTGAAAATGTTTTGGTAAATAGCTAAAATGCAAAAACTTGCGTCACTTTCCAAATATTTCTGGACCTAACTATACCTTTGATATTAAAAATGACAATTTACAGTAGCAGATTACATTATGGAACAAATACATTCATTATACTTTCTGCTTCCTCTTTTTGAGACAGGAAACTTTAAAGAGAGTCTGCTTGAAGAGTGAACATGGACTATTACATTAGTGATGCTTATGAACTACTCACGGACAAACCGCGAGGATGGGTATTCTAAAGGTCCAAGGTCAGAAGCCAGAAGGGTATGTAATAGACAGAATGGTGATACAAAAGGACAATCAGTTCACGATCTAAGGGTAAAAAGCCATAAGTGTACGTCATAAACAGAGGGGTGAGACAAAAGAATAGTCAGGTCACGGTCCAAAGGTCAAAATACCAGGAATTTAGTGGATTAAGGAAAGGGTCAAATGAAACGTTTGGCCAGAGGGCATCGCCCAGAGCTAGGTCAGGCAGCAGTAGATAAGAGCACAGGGAAACAAGGCAAACATACAACAGTGAGCAAGAAGCTACAGTTGGCACTAGTCAGAGGCAGACAGCTGGCTAAATAGACAGGTAATTATCTGAACAGGAGACACATGAATGAAACTCAGGCAGCACTATAACTACGATTGGACGGCTAAACTGTCATTCAAAACACTAACAGCTCAGCATGCTTCAGCATCCGATTGGGCTACCGAGCTGTCCATAAAATATTGACAGCTGAGAATGCCCCTGCTCTAGATTGGATGACAGACAGTAAGTCACTGCATCTAGACACACAGAAAGATAGAATCATTACAATGCTATCTACAAATAAAAGCTATTTCTTAGTGTACAAATCTAAAGAAAACTAAGATCACCACCTGACAAAGCAATAGCGAAATGCTTGTTGGGGTTCTGACAGCAGGCAATCACTCTCCTTTACCAATATATGTAAGAACTAGGTATAAAGAATCTAGACATGATCAGACATGATGTCCTTTTCACAAAAACTTTTTTCTTGCTCCTATTGATGTGTTGTGTATTTTGACTTGACAGAAAATACAGCCTGCCACTTACTGCTCTAACTAGAAATAGGATTCAATTATCCTTTCTTTATTTTTTACATTAGATACCAATGGCAACCAGTTAAACATCCTCCCTTTAAATCTATGTTTTAGCAATAAAAAAAAGTAAAAAAAAAATCCAAGACGGACAAAATGTATTGTGGAAATAGGCGAAATTAATGATATAGAAGAGAAATGCAGCGCCCCAGATTTCTGGTCGTTGCAGTAATTTCATTCTTCCACCAGGGGGAGTGATGTTACGCCTGAAGGCAAAAAAGGAAATCACTTTACCAGGTAAACAGGGGGAGCTCTAAGGCTGCTTTAGGTGAACTCCCCTATAAAACATCCTGATCTGGAGGGAAAAGGAGTTCAGAGTTCAGTTCCTGTCAGGAAGACAGAGAGACAGGATGGAGTCTGTTGTGAATTCTATTGTCGGGCTCCCTCCTGTGGTCATGAATGGTACTTCGGCTGGTTCTGTCCATGGACTTCCTCTGGTGGGTGTTTCTGAGTTTCCTTCCACAGGTGACGAGGTTAATTCGTTAGCTGGCTGCTCTATTTAACTCCACTTAAATCTTTGCTCTATGCCACCTGTCAATGTTCCAGTATTGGTCTAGTTCACTCCTGGATCGTTCTTGTGACCTGTCTTCCCAGCAGAAGCTAAGTTCCTGCTTGTATTTCTTTGATTTGCTATTTTTCTGTCCAGCTTGCTATTTTTATTGCTGTCTTGCTTGCTGGAAGCTCTGGGACGCAGAGGGAGCGCCTCCGCACCGTGAGTCGCGGAGGGTCTTTTTGCGCCCTCTGCGTGGTCTTTTTGTAGGTTTTTGTGCTGACCGCAAAGCAACCTTTCCTATCATCGGTCTGTTCAGTAAGTCGGGCCTCACTTTGCTAAATCTATTTCATCTCTGTGTTTGTATTTTCATCTTTACTCACAGTCATTATATGTGGGGGGCTGCCTTTTCCTTTGGGGAATTTCTCTGAGGCAAGGTAGGCTTTATTTTTCTATCTACAGGGCTAGCTAGTTCCTTAGGCTGTGCCGAGTTGCATAGGGAGCGTTAGGAGCAATCCACGGCTATTTCTAGTGTGTTTTGATAGGATTAGGGATTGCGGTCAGCAGAGTTCCCACGTCCCAGAGCTCGTCCTTTATTATCAGTAACTATCAGGTCATTCCGTGTGCTCTTAACCACCAGGTCTATTATTGTCCTGACCACCAGGTCATAACAGTACAGGTGGCCCAAAGTACTAATGCATCTCAATAGAGGGATAAGAGAAGTTCTGAGACCATTTTTTTTTCTTTGCAGTGTGTTTTATCTCTCTTTTCCCCTTTACCTCTGGGTGGTTCAGGACACAGGTGTAAACATGGACATTCAAGGTCTGTCCTCTTGGATGGATAATCTCACTAGAAGGGTACAAAACATTCAAGATTTGTGGTTCAGAATCCGATGTCAGAGCCTAGGATTCCAATTCCTGATTTGTTTTTTGGTGATAGATCTAAGTTCTTGAATTTCAAAAATAATTGTAAATTGTTTCTTGCCTTGAAACCTCGCTCCTCAGGTGACCCTGTTCAACAAGTAAAGATCATTATTTCTTTGTTACGTGGTGACCCTCAAGACTGGGCATTTTCCCTTGCGCCAGGAGATCCGGCATTGCGTGATGTTGATGCGTTTTTCCTGGCGCTTGGATTGCTTTATGTCGAACCTAATTCAGTGGATCAGGCAGAGAAAATCTTGCTGGCTCTGTGTCAGGGTAAGGATGAAGCGGAGATATATTGTCAGAAGTTTAGAAAGTGGTCTGTGCTCACTCAGTGGAATGAATGTGCCCTGGCAGCAATCTTCAGAAAGGGTCTCTCTGAAGCCCTTAAGGATGTCATGGTGGGATTTCCCATGCCTGCTGGTCTGAATGAGTCTATGTCTTTGGCCATTCAGATCGATCGACGCTTGCGTGAGCGTAAAGCTGTGCACCATCTGGCGGTACTATCTGAGCATGGGCCTGAGCCTATGCAATGTGATAGGACTTTGACCAGAGCTGAACGGCAAGAACACAGACGTCGGAATGGGCTATGTTTTTACTGTGGTGATTCCACTCATGCTATCTCCGATTGTCCTAAGCGCACTAAGCAGTTCGCTAGGTCTGCCACCATTGGTACGATACAGTCTAAATTTCTATTGTCCGTTACTCTGATTTGCTCTTTGTCATCCTATTCTGTTATGGCATTTGTGGATTCAGGCGCTGCCCTGAATTTGATGGACTTGGAGTATGCTAGGCGCTGTGGTTTTTTCTTGGAGCCCTTGCAGTATCCTATTCCATTGAGAGGAATTGATGCTACGCCTTTGGCCAAGAATAAGCCTCAGTACTGGACCCAATTGACCATGTGCATGGCTCCTGCACATCAGGAGGATATCCGCTTTCTGGTGTTGCATAATCTGCATGATGTGGTCGTTTTGGGGTTGCCATGGCTACAGGTTCATAATCCAGTATTGGACTGGAAATCTATGTCTGTGTCCAGCTGGGGTTGCCAGGGGGTACATGGTGATGTTCCATTTTTGTCTATTTCGTCTTCCACTCCTTCTGAAGTTCCAGAGTTTTTGTCGGATTATCGGGATGTATTTGATGAGCCCAAAGCCAGTGCCCTACCTCCTCATAGGGATTGCGATTGTGCAATTAATTTGATTCCTGGTAGTAAGTTTCCTAAGGGCCGATTGTTCAATTTATCTGTGCCAGAACACGCCGCTATGCGGAGTTATATAAAGGAATCCTTGGAGAAAGGCCATATTCGCCCATCGTCAGCACCGTTAGGAGCAGGGTTCTTTTTTGTGGCCAAGAAGGATGGTTCTTTGAGACCTTGTATTGATTACCGCCTTCTTAATAAAATTACAGTCAAATTTCAGTATCCTTTGCCGTTGCTGTCTGATTTGTTTGCTCGTATTAAAGGGGCTAGTTGGTTCACCAAGATAGATCTTCGAGGGGCGTATAATCTTGTGCGTATTAAACAAGGCGATGAATGAAAAACAGCATTTAATACGCCCGAGGGCCATTTTGAGTGCCTGGTTATGCCATTCGGGCTTTCCAATGCTCCATCAGTATTTCAGTCCTTTATGCATGACATCTTCCGAGAGTACCTGGATAAATTCCTGATTGTGTATTTGGATGATATTTTGGTCTTTTCGGATGATTGGGAGTCTCATGTGAAGCAGGTCAGAATGGTGTTCCAGGTCCTTCATGCGAATTCCTTGTTTGTGAAGGGGTCAAAGTGTCTCTTTGAAGTTCAGAAGGTTTCATTTTTGGGGTTCATTTTTTCCCCTTCTACTATCGAGATGGACCCTGTTAAAGTCCAGGCCATTTACGATTGGACTCAGCCGACATCTGTGAAGAGCCTGCAAAAGTTCCTTGGGCTTTGCTAATTTTTATCGGCGCTTCATCACTAATTTTTCTAGTGTTGCTAAACCGTTGACTGATTTGACCAAGAAGGGGGCTGATGTGGTCAATTGGTCTTCTGCAGCTGTAGAGGCTTTTCAGGAGTTGAAGCGTCGTTTTTCTTCTGCCCCTGTGTTGTGCCAGCCAGATGTTTCGCTCCCGTTTCAGGTTGAGGTTGATGCTTCTGAGATTGGAGCAGGGGCTGTTTTGTCGCAAAGAAGTTCTGATGGCTCGGTGATGAAGCCATGTGCTTTCTTTTCTAGAAAGTTTTCGCCTGCTGAGTGTAATTAAGATGTTGGTAATCGTGAGTTGTTGGCCATGAAGTGGGCATTCCAGGAGTGGCGTCATTGGCTTGAAGGAGCCAAGCATCGCGTGGTTGTCTTGACAGATCACAAGAATTTGACTTATCTTGAGTCTGCCAAACAGTTGATTCCGAGACAGGCTCGATGGTCGTTATTTTTCTCCCATTTTGATTTTGTGGTTTCGTACCTTCTGGGCTCTAAGAATGTGAAAGCTGATGCCCTGTCAAGGAGTTTTGTGCCTGACTCTCTGGGTGTTCCTGAGCCGGCAGGTATTCTCAAAGAGGGGGTAATTTTGTCTGCCATCTGCCCTGATTTGCGGCGGGTGCTGCAAAAATTTCAGGCTGATAGACCTGACCGTTGCCCAGCAGAGAAACTGTTTGTCCCTGATAGATGGACTAGTAGAGTTATCTCTGAGATTCATTGTTCAGTGTTGGCTGGGCATCCTGGAATCTTTGGTACCAGAGATTTGGTGGCTAGATCCTTTTGGTGGCCGTCTTTGTCACGGGATGTGCGTTCTATTGTGCAGTCCTGTGGGACTTGTGCTCGGGCTAAGCCCTGCTGTTCTCGTGCCAGTGGGTTGCTTTTGCCCTTGCCAGTCCCGAAGAGGCCCTGGACGCATATTTCTATGGATTTTATTTCGGATCTCCCCGTCTCTCAAAAGATGTCGGTCATTTGGGTGGTTTGTGATCGCTTTTCTAAGATGGTCCATTTGGTACCTTTGTCTAAATTGCCTTCCTCCTCTGATTTGGTGCCATTATTTTTCCAGCATGTGGTTCGTTTACATGGTATCCCGGAGAACATAGTTTCTGACAGAGGTTCCCAGTTTGTTTCGAGGTTTTGGCGATCCTTTTGTGCAAGGATGGGCATTGATTTGTCTTTTTCCTCGGCTTTCCATCCTCAGACAAATGGCCAAACCGAACGAACTAATCAAACTTTGGAAACATATCTGAGATGCTTTGTTTCTGCTGATCAGGATGATTGGGTGTCCTTTTTGCCGTTGGCTGAGTTCGCCCTTAATAATGAAGGATACTGAACAGACTGAGGATAGGAAAGGTAGCTTTGCGGTCAGCACAAAAACCTACAAAAAGACCACGCAGAGAGCGCAAAAAGACCCTCCGCACCGACTCACGGTGCGGAGGCGCTCCCTCTGTGTCCCAGAGCTTCCAGCAAGCAAGACAACAATCCAAATAGCAAGCTGGACAGAAAAATAGCAAACCAGAGAAAAACAAGCAGTCACTTAGCTTCTGCTGGGAAGACAGGTCACAAGAACGATCCAGGAGTGAACTAGACCAATACTGGAACATTGACAGGTGGCATGGAGAAAAGATCTAAGTGGAGTTAAATAGAGGAGCCAGCTAACGATTTAACCTCGTCACCTGAGGACGGAAACTCAGAAACACCCACATCCACCAGAGGAAGTCCATGGACAGAACCAGCCGAAGTACCATTCATGACCACAGGAGGGAGCCTGACAACAGAATTCACAACAGTACCCCCCCTTGAGGAGGGGTCACGGAACCCTCACCAGAGCCCCCAGGCCGACCAGGATGAGTCAAATGAAAGGCACGAACCAGATCGGCAGCATGAACGTCAGAGGCAAAAACCCAGGAATTATCTTCCTGACCATAACCCTTCCACTTGACCAGGTACTGGAGTTTCCGTCTCGAAAGACGAGAATCCAAAATCTTCTCTACCACATACTCCAACTCCCCCTCAACCAACACCGGGGCAGGAGGATCAACGGATGGAACCACAGGCGCCACGTATCTCCGCAATAACGACCTATGGAACACATTATGGATGGCAAAAGAAGCAGGAAGGGCCAAACGAAATGACGCAGGATTGATAACCTCAGAAATCTTATATGGACCAATGAAATGAGGCTTAAACTTAGGCGAGGAGACCTTCATAGGAACATAACGAGACGACAACCAAACCAAATCCCCAACATGATGTCGGGGACCCACACAACGCCGGCGGTTAGCGAAACGTTGAGCCTTCTCCTGGGACAATGTCAAATTGTCCACCACATGAGTCCAAATCTGCTGCAACCTATCCACCACAGTATCTACACCAGGACAGTCTGAAGACTCAACCTGACCTGAAGAGAAACGCGGATGGAAACCAGAATTGCAGAAAAACGGCGAAACCAAAATAGCCGAGGTGGCCCGATTATTAAGGGCGAACTCAGCCAACGGCAAAAAGGACACCCAATCATCCTGATCAGCAGAAACAAAGCATCTCAGATATGTTTCCAAAGTCTGATTAGTTCGTTCGGTTTGGCCATTTGTCTGAGGATGGAAAGCCGAGGAAAAAGACAAATCAATGCCCATCCTAGCACAAAAGGATCGCCAAAACCTCGAAACAAACTGGGAACCTCTGTCAGAAACGATGTTCTCCGGGATACCATGTAAACGAACCACATGCTGGAAAAATAATGGCACCAAATCAGAGGAGGAAGGCAATTTAGACAAAGGTACCAAATGGACCATCTTAGAAAAGCGATCACAAACCACCCAAATGACCGACATCTTTTGAGAGACGGGGAGATCCGAAATAAAATCCATAGAAATATGCGTCCAGGGCCTCTTCGGGACCGGCAAGGGCAAAAGCAACCCACTGGCACGAGAACAGCAGGGCTTAGCCCGAGCACAAGTCCCACAGGACTGCACAAAAGAACGCACATCCCGTGACAAAGATGGCCACCAAAAGGATCTAGCCACCAAATCTCTGGTACTAAAGATGCCAGGATGCCCAGCCAACACTGAACAATGAATCTCAGAGATAACTCTACTAGTCCATCTATCAGGGACAAACAGTTTCTCTGCTGGGCAACGGTCAGGTCTATCAGCCTGAAACTTTTGCAGCTCCCGCCGCAAATCAGGGGAGATGGCAGACAAAATTACCCCCTCTTTGAGAATACCCGCCGACTCAGGAACACCCGAAGAGTCAGGCACAAAACTCCTTGACAGGGCATCAGCCTTCACATTCTTAGAGCCCGGAAGGTACGAAACCACAAAATCAAAACGGGAGAAAAATAACGACCATCGAGCCTGTCTCGGATTCAACCATTTGGCAGACTCAAGATAAGTCAAATTCTTGTGATCTGTCAAGACCACCACGCGATGCTTAGCTCCTTCAAGCCAATGACGCCACTCCTCGAATGCCCACTTCATGGCCAACAACTCTCGATTACCAACATCATAATTGCGCTCAGCAGGCGAAAACTTTCTAGAAAAGAAAGCACATGGCTTCATCACCGAGCCATCAGAACTTCTTTGCGACAAAACAGCCCCAGCTCCAATCTCAGAAGCATCAACCTCAACCTGAAACGGGAGCGAAACATCTGGCTGGCACAACACAGGGGCAGAAGAAAAACGACGCTTCAACTCCTGAAAAGCCTCTACAGCTGCAGAAGACCAATTGACCACATCAGCACCCTTCTTGGTCAAATCAGTCAACGGTTTAGCAACACTAGAAAAAGAAGCGCCGATAAAAATTAGCAAAGCCCAGGAACTTTTGCAGGCTCTTCACAGATGTCGGCTGAGTCCAATCGTAAATGGCTTGGACTTTAACAGGGTCCATCTCGATAGTAGAAGGGGAAAAAATGAACCCCAAAAATGAAACCTTCTGAACTCCAAAGAGACACTTTGAACCCTTCACAAACAAGGAATTCGAGGTTTCAAGGCAAGAAACAATTTACAATTATTTTTGAAATTCAAGAAATTAGATCTATCACCAAAAAACAAATCAGGAATTGGAATCCTAGGCTCTGACATCGGATTCTGAACCACAAAATCTTGAATGTTTTGTACATTTGTAGTGAGATTATCCATCAAAGAGGACAGACCTTGAATGTCCATGTCTACACCTGTATCCTGAACCACCCAGAGGTAAAGGGGAAAAGAGAGACAAAACACACTGCAAAGAAAAAAAAATGGTCTCAGAACTTATCTTATCCCTCTATTGAGATGCATTAGTACTTTGGGCCACCTGTTCTGTTATGACCTGGTGGTCAGGACAATAATGGACCTGGAGGTTAAGAGCACACGGAATGACCTGATAGTTACTGATAATATAGGACGAGCTCTGGGACGTGGGAACTCTGCTGACCGCAATCCCTAATCCTATCAACCACACTAGAAATAGCCGTGGATTGCTCCTAACGCTCCCTATGCAACTCGGCACAGCCTAAGGAACTAGCTAGCCCTAAAGATAGAAAAATAAAGCCTACCTTGCCTCAGAGAAATTCCCCAAAGGAAAATGCAGCCCCCCACATATAATGACTGTGAGTAAAGATGAAAATACAAACACAGAGATGAAATAGATTAAGCAAAGTGAGGCCCGACTTACTGAACAGACTGAGGATAGGAAAGGTAGCTTTGCGGTCAGCACAAAAACCTACAAAAAGACTACGCAGAGAGCGCAAAAAGACCCTCCGCACCGACTCACGGTGCGGAGGCTCTCCCTCTGCGTCCCAGAGCTTCCAGCAAGCAAGACAACAATCCAAATAGCAAGCTGGACAGAAAAATAGCAAACCAGAGAAAAACAAGCAGTCACTTAGCTTCTGCTGGGAAGACAGGTCACAAGAACGATCCAGGAGTGGACTAGACCAATACTGGAACATTGACAGGTGGCATGGAGCAAAGATCTAAGTGGAGTTAAATAGAGGAGCCAGCTAACGATTTAACCTCGTCACCTGTGGAAGGAAACTCAGAAACACCCACAGCCACCAGAGAAAGTCCATGGACAGAACCAGCCGAAGTACCATTCATGACCACAGGAGGGAGCCCGACAACAGAATTCACAACAGTTTTGATAGGATTAGGGATTGCAGTCAGCAGAGTTCTCACGTCCCAGAGCTCGTCCTTTATTATCAGTAACTATCAGGTCATTCCGTGTGCTCTTAACCACCAGGTCCATTATTGTCCTGACCACCAGGTCATAACAGGAGTCCTGGAGCCTGTAGTGCTGAAGCTCTTGGAAGAAGACACTAAAGTGAACATATTGTAGAGAGTGTGCAGGAAAGCAGAGCACAGGAGAGGAATATCAGAGGGAGACCAGCCAGGAGCAGGCTGCTTCCTCTTGAGGCGCAGAATCCGGTAACCAGAATACCAAGGGAGTAAGGATCTCTATGCTTTGCTTCAGAGACTGGCAGGACAGATAATTGCACATTGCTGATCCGCACCTACACCCAGGAGGCATGGTGGCAACTTGTGAAGGCTGGGGCGTGCTAGAGTCCCTGTAAAAAGCCTCAGGCCATCAGTCATACGGGTTGTTCCTATCCATCTGGGGGACAGAGAGAGAAAGACATAACATCTAGAACACCACCAACAGTTGTGAGGACCTTATGAGAAGCACAGCAGTAAGGTACTACAACATCCAGGTGCTAGAGGAAGGCTACTGATTTCCACCTGGATAAGGGGACTCTGGATTTGCCTTCAGACCGGCCGGACTCTGCCTGCCCTGTTATCCGGTGATCTGGACTGTGGATGCTGAAGCCTTCAGTAAAAAGGTAAAGAGACTGCAACCTTGTGTCCTCGATCTTCATTGCGCCTCACACCATCCACCATCTACACTCTGGGAAGCCCTGGGGACATACTTCACCTGTGGGAAAGTATACCACCTAGCTGCCATCACATCACCCCAGCGGACCCCTAAGCAGCGTCGGTCACCCTGACCGAATACCACAGGTGGCGTCACGAACACTATCCCTTTAAAGACCTATCCCCCATTTACAATGGACCTCCCGAGGGCCACGGACTGGGTCAGCCACCGTGACATCCCCCTTGAGAACCGAAGGGCCCGGTACCGAGTATCCCACTGCCCTATGGGGGCGCTCCAGAAACATCCTTTTTTACCAAGAAAAGTGCTTTACAGAATAACCCCTTTTAGACATCGGGTTTAAAAATGTAAGCCAACTCTCTCCCTTTCATGTGGACTCCGGCAGTGAACTCACATTTTTCCCGACACTAATCTGTTTTGAACAGCTGACATGTGCCCGAAACAGCCACTAGTGGAATCATGATCCACCCGCTGCTATTAACCAGTTAAATGCCTCTGTCAAACTTTGACAGCCACATTAAACATGTGCTTCCGGCAATCGCACTGGAAATCCGCTCATCGGTGACCCTCGTCACGGGATCGCGGGTCACCGATGGGTTGACATAACAACCAGAGGTCTCCTGCAGACCTCTATGGTTGTCACTGCCGGATTGCTATGAGTGCCGCCCGGTGGTCGGCGCTCATAATAAGTCAGCAACTCTGCTAATACAGGCGATCTAATCATCGCCTGTATGTAGCAGAGCCGATCGGACAAGTGCAGATTCTAGTCTCCCATGGAGACAATTGAAGCATGCAAAAAGTAAAAAAAGTTTAAAAAAATATAAAAAAAATAAAAAATATATAAAAGTTCAAATCACCCCCCTTTTGCCCCAATTCAAAATAAAACAAACAAAAAAAAAATCAAACATACACATATTTGGTATCGCTGCAATCGCCCGATCTATCAATATAAAAAAAAATTAACCAGTTCACTATACGGAGTAATGTGAAAAAAATTCAAAACTCCAGAATTACGTTTTTTGGTCGCCGCAACATTGAATTGAAATGCAATAACGGGCGATCAAAAGATCGTATCTGCACCAATATAGTATTGTTAAAAGCATCAGCTCAGCACGCAAAAAATAAGCCCTCACCCAGCTCAAGATCACGAAAAATGGGGATGCTACGGGTATCGGAAAATGGTGCAATTTGTTTAACAAACTTTGGAATTAATTTCACCACTTAAATAAAAAAGAACCTAGACATGTTTGGTGTCTATGAACTCGTAATGACCTGGAAAATCAGAATGTCAGGTTACTTTTAACATTTAGTGAACATGGTGAATAAAACCCAAAAAACATCTGTGGGATTGCACTTTTTTGCAATTTCACAGCACTTGGAATTTTTTTCCCGTTTTCAAGTACACTACTTGGTAAAATGGTGTTGTTCAAAAGTGCAACTCATCCTGCAAAAAACAAGCCCTCACATAGACGTTTTGACCCCAAAATAAAAAAGTTAAGAATCTGGGAAGAAGGGGACCAATAAATGAAAATGCAAAGCCAAAAATACCTCTGGTTGTTAAGGGGTTAAAAGGACAAGCACATATATGAACACATGTTCCAAAAGTTTTATTTTTTTGGTCAGGTCATAGTTTATTACATACCGTATTTTTCAGACTAAGATGCACTTTTTCCCCCCAAAATTTGGGGTGTGTGTCTTATGGTCCGAATGTAGCTTATTGGGGGGGGGGGTTGCAGCAGTGGTGGAGTAAGATTAAAGAAAGCAGGGCCCCTTCCTCAGAAACACGACGGCAGCAGAAGTGGTGCGATGCTGCGGGCCCAGTGTCGGTGGTGTGGCAGAGTGGAGTGCATTGCTTCCCTGGAGGCTATTTTCCTATGGCGGTGCATGTGCAGACTGGGATCTCGGCCCGTGCCACGGCTTCAGGAAGATGGCCGCTGGAGGCGGCCCTAGTGCAGATTGAGATCTCAGCCTGGCCGAGATCCCACTCTGAATGTGCACCATCTCCAGTAACCACAACTTCAGGGAAATGGCAGCCAGGAAAGCAATGCACTTGGCTCCATAGAAAATAAAGCGGATTGGCACATACCATCTCGTGCAACAAAATCCTTTATTGTGGCATCATCATTCCAACAGCAGGCAGATAAAACAGTGGAGCAAATACAGACGACAATTGTTTCACACTTACATTGCGCTTCAACAGGTCTACGCACTTGGCTCTGCCTAACCTCTGACATCGGGCTCGCAGCATCACAACCACTGGGACACCCACTTCTCCCACCCAGGGCCCACTGCATTGCCCCTCATCTGCAGCCGCCAGATTCCCGTGAAAGAGACCAGCCCTCCTGTGGTCCAGTGCGTCTTATAGGCTGAAAAATATGGTAGCTTAGTGCTGTTATGAGTCACTCTCTTGTCTTGGTGATGTTTCTTTGTTATTCAATGCTTTCTCGCTCCTATAAATGGCTCTAATAGTCTGTTATTATCGCTGGAGAAGACTTCTACCAATCCCATAGACAGGATCAACATCAAATGTGTTCTTGACCACTAAAACCCAGAACTTTCTCTGGAAGGCAAGATCACCAGACAGAAACTGACTTATTTTGGACAAATTTATTACAAAAGAAGATGCTACTTAAAATAATCCATGATAAAAGGAAACTGGAGAAGCCAAAAACCAATTGGCTGGATTCCATCTAGAATGACAGGATGAACATCAAGAATTAGGAATGAACATCAAGCAATTGAAGAAGCCATGGAAAATAGGGAAGAATTTTGAGAACTGGCCAACAGAATATCCATGAGTTGAGGACAGCTGAATTGATAGAATTATAATTGCAGTTATGAATTTACCGTTTGTGCATGTAAAAATTCAATATTTACTCAAAAACGTATATGATGTAATTGACACACTTATCTTGTATTTGTCACAATAGCACAGCCTTATTAAATTTTAATTGATGTTAAATATTAAACTACTATCAAGACATTTACATATTTAAACATTCAGCAAGACTAATTATTCCTTGTGATTCCTGAAATATTTTATGAGCTGCAAATTAAGAAGGTTTAAATGTTTGCGATACCAGCACTAAATACATTCACTATGAGTTGTATTCACATTTATCCAGATACCTGAGTAATATCATCTTGTCAGATCTACAAATTAGCCAGGAAATGACATATATGTGTCATTATCCAGGCCGGGGTTTATTTCTTGTTATTTTCTCCCCGGTCTGGTTATGGGGTGCTTAACTTCTTTGCCTCATTTTGGGTTCTGTGTGGCAATTTCAGTCTGCTGTGGCCTGCAGACCAATGTCAGTGATAGTTCATGCTTCCAGGCTAGAGCAGCTGACCCCTTGATACCTCGTTTGTCTTCTGCTCCTGTACTCTGTTCCCGTGACTTACCTTTCCTGCCACCCCGCTTTGTCTTAGTGTTCGCTAACTGTGCTTGGACCTCTTGGTATGCGAACCGGCTTGTCTTCTGACCTGTTTGCTGTCTCCCATCTCGGTTATATCTGGTCCCGTCTGGCTCTGACTTCTGGCTTGCATTTGACCATATGTATTGCTGTGAACTCTGGTACTTCTTGTCCTGACAGTTTCTTACTCGGCTCGTCTGACCAATCTTTGGCCACTTGGTCGTGTTTGTGCTGCTGCTCAGTAGTGTTACGCTGTGTGTGCAACCTCTCTTCCCTCACCAGCATCCCCTGGTGGAGGTTGCGCTATACTGCACTGCAGCAACAATTACAATCTGCTTTGGGAAACCATAACATCAGCTGTTTACTAAGAAATTTGTCTTCATCAGCTATAGTTATAGCTGAGACGATGCACAATACGAGATTATTTTAAAGGATGTATCTGCTCATTTTAGCCATTTTATGAAACCTTCTTCCAATAGTAGAAACCTTCCAATAGAAGAAATCTTCTTCCAGTCCCACAAGCTCGCTGCCTTGGGGTAATCCTTGACACTGATCTCTCTTTCAAACCACATATACAAGCTCTTTCCACTTCCTGCCGACTTCAACTCAAAAATATTTCATGGATCCATACATTCCTCAACCAAAATCTGCAAAAACCCTAATCCATACCCTCATCATCTCCTGCCTTGACTACTGCAACCTCCTGCTCTGTGGCCTCCCCTCGAACACTCTCGCACCCCTCCAATCTATTCTAAACTCTGCTGCTCGACTAATCCACCTGTCCCATCGCTATTCCCCGGCCCCTCCCCTGTGTCAATCCCTTCACTGGGGTTCCTATTACCCAACAACTCCAGTTCAAAACCCTAACCATGACATACAAAGCCATCCACAACCTGTCTCCTTCATACATCTGTGACCTCGTCTCCCGATACTTGCACGCAACCTCCGATCCTCACAAGATCTCCTTCTTTACTCCCCTATTATCTCCTCTTCCCACAATCGAATACAAGATTTCTCTTGCGCATCACCCCTACTCTGGAACTCTCTACCATAAAATATCAGACTCTCGCCTCCCATCAAACCCTTCAAAAAGAACCTGAAGACCTACCTCTTCCGACAAACCTGCAACCTGCAGTAATCACCGCTCGACCAGCTCTACCCTCGCCTATTGTATCCTCACCCATCCCTTACAGATTGTGAGCCCTCGTGGGCAGGGTTCTCTCCCCTCGTGTACCATTCATGACTTGCATTGTTTAAGATTATTGTACTTGTTTTTATTATGTATACCCCTCCTCACATGTTAAGCGCCATGGAATAAACGGTGCTATAATCATAAATAATAATAATAATAATAGTCGTTGTCCCCAAGAGAAACATGTCATTGGTTGGAGACAATAATTATTGACACTCTAAATATTATTATTATACATTTTTATAGCGCCATTTATTCCATGGCGCTTTACATGTGTAAAGGGGGCAAATGTAGACAAATACAATAAACATGAGTAAAAAACAAGGCACTAACAGGCACAGAAGGAGGGAGGACCCTGCCTGCGAGGGCTCACAGTCTGTAGGGGATGGGTGAGGATACACTAAGAGAGGGTAGAGGGTCGTGCGGTGGTTCAGTAAGTTGAGGATCACTGCAGGCTGTAGGATTGTTGGAAGAGGAGAGTCTTCAGGTTCTTTTTGAAGGTTTCTATGGTAGGCGTGAGTCTGATGTGTTGGGTTAGAGAGTTGGATGAAGCACGGGAGAAGTCTTGGATGCGGTTGTGGGAAGAAGAGATAAGAGGGGAGTAGAGAAGGAGATCTTGTGAGGATCGAAGGTTGCGTGTAGGTAAGTACTGAGAGACCATGTCGCAGATGTATGGAGGAGACTGGTTGTGGATGGCTTTGTATGTCATAGTAAGGGTTTTGAACTGTAGCCTCTGGACGATAGGAAGCCAGTGAAGGGCTTGGCATAGGGGAGAGACTGGGAAATAGCAGGGAGACAGGTAGATTAGTCGGGCAGCCGAATGTAGGATGGATTGGAGTGGTGCCAGAGTGCTAGGGGGGAGGCCAGAGAGTAAGAGGTTGCAGTAGTCAAGGCGAGAGATGATAAGCGCGTGCACTAGTGTTTTTGTGGTTTTGTTGTCAAGGAATGCGCCGATCCGGGAAATATTTTTCAGTTTGAGATGGCAGGAGGAGGTATGGGCTTGGATATGTGACTTGAAAGAGAGGGCAGAGTCGAGGATCACGCCGAGACACCGAGCATGCGGGACTGGGGAAAGTGAGCAGCCATTAACATTAATGGATAGGTCTGGTGGAAGGGTAGAGTGAGTTGGGGGAAAGATGATGAATTCTGTTTTGTCCATGTTCAGTTTTAGAAAGCGAGCAGAAAAGAAGGCCGAGATAGCAGACAGACAGTGTGGGATTTTGGTGAGTAAGGAGGTGAGGTCAGGTCCGGATAGGTAGATCTGCGTGTCATTGGCATATAAATGATACTGCAAACTGTGGGATTCTATGAGCTGTCCCAAGTCGAAAGTATAGATGGAGAAGAGTAGAGGTCCCAGAACTGAGCCTTGAGGGACACCGACAGACAAGGGATGAGGTGAGGAGGTGGTATGGGAGAGGGATACACTGAAAGTTCGGTCTGTTAGATATGTTTGAGATCCAGGATATGGTCAAGTCTGTGATGCCAAGAGATGATAGAATCTGTAGCAGGAGGGAATGGTCCACAGTGTCAGAGGCAGAAGGCAGGTCCAGGAGAAGGAGGACAGAGTAGTGTCGCTTGCTCTTGGCGGCTAGTAGGTCATTGGTGACTTTAGTTTGGGCAGTTTCAGTTGAGTGATGGGGTCGGAAGCCAGATTGTAACCGGTCAAAGAGGGAGCAGGAGGAGAGGTGGGAGGACAGTTCAAGATGGACATGCTGTTCCAGTAGTTTTGAGGCATAAGGGAGAAGAGATATCGGGCGATAGCTAGACACAGAGGATGGGTCGAGGGAGGACTTTCTGAGGATGGGTGTGATCTTGGCATGTTTGAAGGATGAGGGGAAGACACCCTCCCTATGTTTCTCGGTAAATTGGTTTCTGAATTACTAATGGCAAAATGAACTCTATTGATATTATAACTTATTACTGATATAATAAGTTATTGCGGACAGAAGTTTATATGTTTCTTGATTTCAAAGCACTTTATTTTGCTTTTCCAACAACTTACTGTTTGTTTCATATTCAGATGGATAGTTTATCAATAACGGACTATACAAAAATTGGGGTTAGACATTATTACAGCAAGCCTTAAGGGCCCCTACAGTGGATAATGCCCTATGACAGTTAACATGCCAAGTGTGACAGCTAACAATTCCAATGATACCAGTAGGGTCATTTTTAGAAGTTTTTGGAGTGCAAATCCAGGACACCGCAATAGCATTACATTTGTAAAGTTTCCAATTAAAACCTAGAAGACATTACAAAATCTAAATCAGCCTTGCTGTTGCAATTTTACTCCAAGTTTGCTGTGGCTTAATGAAACCTTGGAAAAGGTCACTGAGCTACATGCATATTTATATATTTAGTTCTGTGCCACCTGATGCCAGCTTTCCTTTGAAATGTCACTTTACCCTTTAGATTACAAGTATCCTTTTTGTTCTCTTTTAACAGAATTTACATTGTTAATAATTATGTTTAAGCAATATTGTTCGGAGATCGTGTATATATACAGGTAGTGAAAAAATCCAATAAAATATATTAGACGCAATTTGCCATCTGTGTTTGCGCTGACAAAAATCCAATTGTAAAGAAATAGCTTTTTTTTAGTATTCATTCTCAATAGGAATCACTGCATTGTGCTGCTTGTGTTGCCTCATTATGAGACAAACTTGAAGAGGAGATGGAGGCTGCAATTGATGGGGAACTAAGATTAGGAGAGAGTGTTTTATTATGGAGCCTAAGAGATGAGGGCAGCACTCTTGTGGAATCATAGCTTGTATGAGAAAATGTACTGTGGAGGCCATCATACAGTTTATAGGGGGCTATGGGGCATAATGCTGTGTCTAGTTGGTTGTAGAGCATCATACTGTGCATACGGGCTATAGAACATTATATTGTTTATAAAGGGCTGAGGAATTATACTAAAGGGGGGCATTTACATTGTACTCTGTTGCAGAAGGGCACCCAGTGCAATAACTGACACAGGCTGGAAGTATAGTGTAGTGTAGTGGTTGGACAGAAATATGGTTCTGGCTTCTTGCATTCAGGATAGATTTGGGAGAGGAGGTGAGGATTTAGAAAGAGGGAGACTGATTAGCAGCGAGTTTCAATAGCTCAGATAAGAATCCTGAATCTTGAGGTTGCTCACCTTGATCCATGAAGGGCACTGGTTGGCACTGGGGAGAAACCACATACATGGTGGTAAGCTGACTTTTTCATTCAAATTCTAGAGATGTTTTAGAGGTGCAGGTGCCATGAATGAAGTATTTTATTTGAAATAAAACAAAACACACCTTTACTTTTTTATTTAAAAATAACAAACACAATTATACTCACCTAATACCTAATTCCACTGAATCCCTTGTCTTCTGTAACAAAACAAAAATAAAAAAAACAACAATATCCCTCACCTATCCATCGTTCTTTCCCACACTGTAATCCATGCCTGGGGGTAACAGTTTTCAACCTAGATGGTGCTAAGATGCGACCGTCCACACTGAGAATCACTGGTGACTGAACTTCTGCGAGTGCATCCTCAGAGACCGGCAGTGACGTCATTGAGGTTACCTCCGGTCACTGAGGCTGCGTGTCCAGCCTGGCTGAACTGCGGTGACCTCAGAGAGGTCGCTGCTAGCACCATGATATCAATGGCACATATATTTCTATAAGTGTGATAAGTAGGGGTGTTCTGAGTGGGGTCACAGTTCTTTACAGTGACAGAGTATGAAAGAAGATTGTGGTCAGAGAGCTGGAGAGGGGAGTTAGTAAAGTCATGCACTGAGCAGAGCTGGGAGAAGATCAGGTCCAGTGTATTCCCATTTTCATCTGAAGTAGTAAGCCGTGAAAGACCCAGAGAGGATGTTAGAGATAAAAAAAGAGTGGCAGATGTGGAGAGTGGATAATCAATACTGATTTCATAGTCTTCTAAGATGAGAGTGAGATTATCACAGGATAGAAAGTGTGGAAGCCAGGTGGCAATGTGATCCAGAAACTGGTGGCATTGGTCAAGAGGGTGGTACACAACTGTCACTCACAGATAGAAAGGTCAGAAAAGTCTGACAGTTTGGACCTCAAAAGATAGGAAGATGAGTGAAGGTACTGGGGGATAACCTATGAAGCATATTTTGTGGAACAAAGTAGAATAACACCTCCATATTGTATGTTTTCAGATCTGGGTGTATGTGGCAAATGTAGGCCATCATATAAAAACATAAGAAAAAGCATCAGTACAGGTGGTGTCTGACTGCTAGATCCATATTTCCATAAGCGCTAGAAGGTTAAGAGAGTTTAAAAGGAAAAAGTCATGGATGCAGGGGAGTTGGTTACAAGCTGACTGTGAGTTCCAGAGGGCACAGTTAAATGATACAGGAAAAGGCATGCAATGAATATAAATAAGATTAGAAGGGATTCTCTATGTAGCAGAGAAGTAGTTAAATTTACTATTTCAAAGAGAACCCCGGTTAGGGGACATATCTTCTGTGACTAGGAGAAGGATCATAGAGACAGTGAGCAGATGGCTTAGTGATTTCTGAAAGTAAGTGTCTCTTGCATTGTATTATGAAAGTGGATGGATCTGTGTAGTGTAAGAATGTGAAAAGAGCATGTGAGCTGTACATAGTAGAGAGTAGGAAAGAGGGACTGATGTAGATTGAGTTCACAGAGTGTGTGATGGGGCATTAGATATGAAGGAATGCATCAGCTATACTGTTATGTTTGCTAATGACAGGTGTTATGAAGGCAATCCAGAAACACAGTGTGCTTAGCGATCAGAGCGCACACAGTGATCTGACAAATACCCAAAAATACAAGAACGAGCTCTGAGACGTGGAAACTCTGTAGACTGCACACCTGATCCTATCCTAAACACAACTAAAAGCGGCTGTGGATTGCGCCTAACAACTACCTAGGCAACTCGGCACAGCCTAAGAAACTAGCTAGCCTGAAGATAGAAAAATAGGCCTGACTTGCCCCAGAGAAATTCCCCAAAGGAAAAGGCAGCCCCCCACATATAATGACTGTGAGTAAGATGAAAAGACAAAACGTAGGGATGAAATAGATTCAGCAAAGTGGGGCCCGATATTCTAGGACAGAGCGAGGACAGTAAAGCGAACTTTGCAGTCTACAAAAAACCCTAAAGCAAAACCACGCAAAGGGGGCAAAAAAAAACCACCGTGCCGAACTAACGGCACGGCGGTACACCCTTTGCGTCTCAGAGCTTCCAGCAAAACAAAAGACAAGCTGGACAGAAAAAAAGCAACAAAAAAGCAAAAGGCACTTAGCTATACAGAGCAGCAGGTCACAGGAACAATCAGGAGAAGCTCAGATCCAACACTGAAACATTGACAAGGAGCAAGGATAGCAGCATCAGGCGGAGTTAAGTAATGAAGCAGTTAACGAGCTCACCAGAACACCTGAGGGAGGAAGCTCAGAAGCTGCAGTACCACTTGTGACCACAGGAGTGAATTCAGCCACAGAATTCACAACACTATACTATAGATAAAAAAGATATGGTAAAACCATCTGGTAGCACAAGCAAAATAGTAAAAACTAGTAAAAGCGAACTAGAAACTGTATGGAGGTAATATCAGTCCTAATACAGTAAGTTTGATTGTCTGTATGGTGGCATTATTACTACTGTACTGTATGCACTGGTGGTATTATTTGTTCGATATATTGCAACATTGATGCTAATATTGGTCTTGCTACAGTCATGTTTATTAAAAGGGTTGTGTGCTCTGGGAGGTTTATGTCCAAATGCAAATTTGCAACTTGTGCAACTCTGGCTCTGGATCACGTGTGCATACGGCCTCTCTTGACTTGTATAATTCACTGCAGTAAACACGTCATGGATTCTTAATAGTTTCCTCAGGTCAGTAGACTATTGCTTGTAGGCTATATCTGTATGACACATAGATATAGTTGTCTTGCTAGACTTACTGTATTATGGCTCAGAAAAGCTAAAGTAATTACACATAGGCTCTAAAGGGCCAATTCATCATCACTTTTGCACCTTATTTTTGTCTAGTTTTGCAACTTGAGCCTGTTTTTTGTTTGCGCCATATTCATCTTTTCATTTGCGCCTTTTTGATGAATTTATGCCTGCTAAAAATTTCTTGCAGAATTGTTGCAACACAAATTTAGTGCACAAAGGATTTGGTGCAGAAAATGGTAACAAATAGCGTGAGACAAAAAAGAAAAGTGACTTAAACGCCCCCACAAATGAGGAATCGTGGATAATACAGAAGCTTTAGGTTCAGTTTCATTTAGAGCTTTTATTTCATTAAATAAAAAAGGAACATGATAGCAAATTTTTTTTTATCGTTTATGGTAGACCTGGGCAAAATGCGTCCCTGAGCGTTCCCATGCGGCCTGCGGGTCAGGACAGCTGAAGGGTTGGCTTCAATGGCATCCTGCACCGCATGGCTGCCCCCTGCCCAGCATCTAACTTTTACTAGTATCTGCACCCTCAGAATGCAGATACTGGTGAATACAATGATGGAACAGGGAGCTGTCAGCTCCCTTTTTACACACCACATACCGGAGCATCGGTAGAACAGGGTGAGGAAAGTACAGTGGGGTAAATAAGTAATTGATCCCCTACTAATTTTGTAAGTTTGCCCACTGACAAAGGCATGAACAGTCTATAATTTTAAGGGTAGGTTAATTAAAACATTGAGAGATAGAATATCAAAAATGAAATCCAGAAAATCACATTGTATACATTTTATAAATGTGTTTGCATTTTGCAGTAAAAATAAGTATTTGATCCCCTACCAACCATTAAGAATTCTGGCTCCTACCGACCAGATAGACGCTCCTAATAAACTCATTACCTACATTAAAGACAGCTGTCTTAAATAGTCACCTTTATAAAAGACTGCTGTCCACAGACTCAATTAATCAGTCAGACTCTAACCTCTACAATATGGGCAAGACCAAAGAGCTTTAAAAGGATGACAGGGACAAGACCATAGACCTGCACAAAGTTGAAATGGGCTACAAAACCATAAGTAAGACACTGGGTGAGAAGGAAACAACTGTTGGTGCAATAGTAAGAAAATGGAAGAAATACACAATGTACAAAATGACTGTCAATCAACATCGATCTGGAGCACCATGCAAAATCTCACCTCGTGGGGTAACCTTGACCATGAGGAAGGTGAGAGATCAACCTAAAATTACACGGGGGAACTTGTTAATGATCTCAAGGCAGCTGGGACCACAGACACCAAGAAATCCATTGGTAACACATTACGTAAAGGTTTAAAATCCTGCAGTGCCCGCAAGGTCCCCCTGCTCAAGAAGGCAGATGTGCAGGCCCATCTGATGAAGAAGGACGCTCACCCTTCGAAACGCGTTGGTCAGTTTTCTGTCCTCAGTGAGGCTCCATAGGCCTGTGACGTCACACGCTGCTCGGCAGTGGCGGACATCTTTTTTTCCTCAGTGTAACCAGGGACGCCTCCGGCCGGGACGTTCCCTTGCTCTGCACTCACTAACGATACCCCACACTGGTCACCTCTGATCAGTATAGGGGTGCCCACCTGCCGACTACCATCCGCAAGCCAGGTTCGCCCCTTTCACCTGCCACTGTGACCGACGTGATACTGCGCATCACCTCCGATACTTATCAGGAGCTGCAGGGCGGACACGCAGGGCGGCACATGGTAAGAGATACAGCTATCATTTCTTCATGTGCTGATTGCCGTCACTATATTTGTATATATGTATTGTGCTCGGAAGTACATCATCTTCTTTGTTTGCATGTGCATTAAACACCGTTAGTAGTGTACAGGGAGATAGCGTGCACAATAGCTCACAATTAAGCTCACTGCTACTCCTAGTGGGGTCGTGCTTCTTGGTCTTACCACATCCTTGTCTAGGGATAGGTAATTTCAACCACCCGAGCGCGATATCAGTTATTTATATATCTATTGGTTTTTTTCAGAAGTTGGCACATTTTCTGAGGATATCAGCAGCTTGTTGATTCCATCAATCACTCCCACTGACTTGGTGGGTACGAGTGCTGTGCGCCAGTGATATTGTGATATTGATTTTGCCCATCTGAAATTTGCCAATGAACACCTGGATGATTCTGTGAGTGACTGAGAGAAGGTGCTGTAGTCAGATGAGACAAAAATTGAGGTCTTTGGCACTAACTCAACTCCCAACGTTTGGAGGAAGAGAAATGCTGCCTATATTCTATCTCTCAATGTTAAAATTAACCTACCTTTAAAATTATAGACTGTTCATGTCTTTGTCAGTGGGCAAACTTACAAAATCAGCAGGGGATCAAATACATATTTCCCCCACTGTAGCTGTTTTTGTTTTTTTTTCTAATTCAAAGTATGTTTTGGTAAATTATAGAGACATCATGCTGTGCCCAAAGGGGCATATGTGGGGACATCATATTGTGCCTTATGGGGCATGTTTAAGGAGATCATGCTGTTCTCTATGGGGCATGTTTAGGGACATCATGCTGTACACCAGGGGTGTCAAACTGCATTCCTCGAGGGCTGCAAACAGGTCATGTTTTCAGGATTTCCTTGTACTGCACAGGTGATAATTTAATCACCAACTCATTATTTGTGTAGGTGATTAAATTATCACCTGTGCAGTACAAGGAAATCCTGAAAACATGACCTGTTTGCAGCCCTCGAGGAATGCAGTTTGACACCCCTGATGTACACTAACGGGCATGTATGGGGACATCATGTTGTGTGCTACGTGCATGTTTGAGGGTGTCATGCAATGCTCTATAGGTCATAGTTGAGTCATTTTGAGGGTTATCATGCTGTGACTAAAGATCATGTGTGGGGACATTATTGTGTTTTGAGCTGTATGTGGATATTATACTATGAAATAGTCTAAGTTGGTGAAGTGAAGAAAAATATAGGCATAAATCTATGGGATCAAATAACTGAAAATTGACATGTGTGTATGTATTCACCATTTTTGCGATGAAGCCCTCAAAATGTCTGGTGCAAGCAATTACCTCACATGCTTAGTGAAAGGAAGTCCATCTATGTACAATATAAAAGTACAAGCCAAACCACGAAGACCAAGAGAATGCCAAAGAAGTCAGTGACAAAGTTGTTAAAGGGGTTGTCCACTACTTTCAGTTAACCCCCCAATGTATCCCCCCCGGGGCCCCTAATGAATTTTATAAATACCTTCTGTTGCCGTTTTCGCCTGTGAGCGGCGCTATGGCGGCGGCTGAGTCCGAGTCATGTGACCCCCAGGCTCCAGCCGCCGCTAACTTCCGCCGACGTCATGTCAATTTCCAGACTCTGGAAACTGACGTGACATCAGCAGCAGGTGTGACTCAAGAGTGACTGGGCTGTGGGCGGGGCTGGGGGCTGCCTGCAGGGCTGTGCTGGGGGTGGGCGGGGCCATGCAGGGATCTGCGGGCGGGCGGGGCTGGGGTCTGCTGGCCGGCCGCGCTCATGTGCTGAGATGTGCTGTCGGTGCGGTGGTGGTCGCGGCGGGGGTCTGCGTGGTGGGTCTGCCAAAGGTGCTGGAGTGTGCGGGCGAGGGGTCTGCGGGGCTGTGCGGTGGGGTCTTTGGTGTGTGTGTCTCTGTGTGCAGACATCGTCCGATAGAACTACAAGTCCCATCGGGCTCTGCCTGCTACAGTGACAGCGAGTAACACATTAGCCAATGACGGGACAGTAGTAGTCCCATCATCCGGCTAATGTGTTGAATGTAAAAAAACAAAACAAACACATACACACATATACAGTACATACATACATACAACATACATTACACAGATACAGAACATGCACCATGCGACATGCACCATGCGACATGCGGCAACATGCGACATGCACATGTGACGACATGCACATGCAACATGCACCTGCGACGACATGCATCATGCGACAACATGCGACATGCACATGCAACATGCGACACGCACCATGCGATGACATGCACCATGCGACAACATGTGACATGCACCATGCGACAACATGTGACATGCACCATGCGACAACATGTGACATGCAACATGTGGCGACATGCACCCTGCGACAACATGCACCCTGCGACGACATGCACCCTGCGACGACATGCACCATGTGTCATGCACCATGCGACATGCACCATGTGACAACATGTGACATGCACATGCACCATGCGATGACATGCACCATGCGACGACATGCACCATGTGACGATATGCACCATACGATGACATGCACCATGTGACAACATGCGACATGCACATGCGACATGCACCATGCGATGACATGCACCATGCGAACATGTGACAAGCACCATGCAACAACATGTGACATGCAACATGTGGCGACATGCACCCTGCGACGACATCCACCTTGCGATGACATGCACCATGTGACAACTTGTGACATACACATGCACCATGCGATGACATGCACCATGCGACGACATGCACCATGTGACGATATGCACCATACGATGACATGCACCATGTGACAACATGCGACATGCACATGCGACATGCACCATGCGATGACATGTGACAAGCACCATGCAACAACATGTGACATGCAACATGTGGCGACATGCACCCTGCGATGACATGCACCCTGCGATGACATCCACCATGCGACGACATGCACCATGCAATGACATGCACCATGTGACATGCACCATTTGAGAACATGTGACAACATGCACATGTGACAAGCACGCAACATGCACCATGCTGCGACATGCAACAACATGCGTCATGCACCAACATGCATCATGCGACATGCACCATGCGACCACGTGACATGTGATATGCACCATGCGACATGCACATGTGACATGCACCATGTGACAACATGCGTCATGCATCATGCAACATGCACCATGTGACATGCACTATGCAACATGCACCATGCGACCACATGTGACATGCACCATGCGACATGCAACATGCCACATACAGTACATACATACAACATACATATAGACATACAGTACATGTAACAGAGTACATACTCACCATCACTTGTAACTTTGGTCCCCGAAGCCAGTGTCACCTGTAAAAAGTTTTAAAATAATAAACAAACCCTATACTCCCAGATCCACAGATATCCAATTAAAACGAGTGTCCCATGACTATCTCCCGTGGAGAGCAGCAGCATCAGCTGATACGACCGCTCTCCAGTGGCTCTAGGAATAAAATGATGGAAGGTATCCTTCCACAATGTATTCCTCACAATGTATTCCTACGCCCCTGCGTGAAAATAGTCCCTAGTCTCACTTTTGGTATTGCTGTGTGAGAAAGTTCCACGCAGCAAATGCCATAAAGTGAGACCAGTAAACTAAAGTAACCTCTCAGTGATGCACTGCAGGAGCCATTGTCTCCTGTCAGTGTGTCACTGGAGGCGCTATAGAGCAGTGACATCACCCGATGTCACTGTTCTATAGGGGAGATCGTCGTGGGACACTCGTTATTAATTGGACTGCGTCAGATAGGGAGTATACGGTTTATTATTTTACGGTTTTTGCCGGCGCTGAATTATGGTAAGTATGGTTAAATGAAGAATATTACAATACTTTTTTCTGGCTGTGTTTTTTTTTTTTAACCTCTTTCACTACTATAGGATTAACAATGGATAGGCGTCTTATTGATGCCTCTCCATTATTAACCCGGCTTAATGTCACCTTACAATAGCAAGTTGACATTAACCCCTTATTACACCATATCCCACTGCTACGCGGTAGTGGGAAGAGAGGGGCTAAGTGCCGGAATTGGCGCATCTCACAGATGCGCCAATTCTGGGGCGGCTGCGGGCTGGTATTTGTAGCGGGGGGGGGGCAATATCCATGGCCCGTCTCTAGGCTATGAATATCAGCCCACAGCTGTCTGCGTAGCCTTTCTGGCTATAAAATATAGGGGGACCCCACGTCATTTTTTTGGGGGGTCCCCCTATTTTAATAGCCAGTAAAAGCTACGCAGACAGCTGTGGGCTGATATTCATAGCCTGGGAGGGGCCATGGATATTACCCCCTTCCCAGGGTACAAATATTGGCCCTCGGCCATCTACTTTTCCCCTCTGGTGCAGAAAATTGTGCGGGAGCCCACGCCATTTTTTTTAACTGAAACATATTGTTCATTAACCCCTTTCTGACAGTTGACGGAATAGTACGTCAGCTGGCAGTATTCCCTGCTTTGAGGTGGGCTTCGGCGGTGAGCCCACTTCAAAGCCGCAACATGTCAGCTGTTTTCAATGCAAAAAAATAAATTTACATGATCGCTAAACTGTGTAGCGAGAAAAAAAATCAAAAGCCAAAATTATGTTTTTGATGCATTTTTAATGTTTTTTCATGATTTTTTGTGCGGTTTTGATGCAGATTTTTTGCGCGGTTTTGATGCAGGTTTTTTGTGCGGTTTTTGGTGCATTTTTGCACGGTATTGATGCAGTTTTTGGTGCAGTTTTGATGTAGTTTTTGGTGCAGTTTTGATGTTGTTTTGGGTGCAGTTTTGATGCAGTTTTTGGTGTGGTTTTGATGCGTTTTTGATGCAGGTTTTGATGCAGTTTTTGGTGCAGTTTTGATGCAATTTTTGGTGCGTTTTTCATGCAGTTTTTGGTGCAGTTTTAATGCAGTTTTTGTTGCAGTTTTGATACAGTTTTTGGTGCAGTTTTGATGCAGTTTTTGGTGCAGTTTTCCTGCGTTTTTGATGCAGTTTTTGCTGCGGTTTTGATGCGTTTTTGGTTCATTTTTTGCGCAGTTTCGATGCATTGTTTAATTTTTTTGGTGTGGTTTTTGTGCGTTTTTGCATGCGTTGTATGCCTACACAAACACCCCAAAAGACCCCCTGCACAGCCCCACACACACCCGAACAGCCCCGCACACATCCGAACAGTCCCACACACACCGGAACAGTCCCACACACACCGGAACAGTCCCACACACACCGGAACAGTCCCACACACACCGGAACAGTCCCAAACACACCGGAACAGTCCAACACATACCCGAACAGTCCCACACACACACGAACAGTCCCACACACACCCGAACAGTCCCACACACACCCGAACAGTCCTGCACAGTGCCGCACACATCCGAACAGTCCCGCACAGCCCCGCACACATCCTAACAGTCCCGAACAGCCCCGGACACACCCGAACAGTCCCGCATACACCCAAACAGCCAGGCATACACCCGAACAGCCAGGCACACACCCCCACAGCCCCACACACATCTGGACAGCCCCACACACATCTGAAGAGCCCCACACACACCCGAACAGCCAGGCACACACCCGCACACATCCGAAGAGTCCTGCACACACCCGCACACATCTGAACAGCCCACAGACCCCGCACACACCTGAACAGTCCCGCACAGCGCCGCACACATCTGAACAGCCCGCAGACCCCACCCGCACACACCGGAACAGTTCTGCACACATCCGAACAACCCGCAGACCCTGCCCACACACACATACATGCACACAGTCACAACCCACACACTTACCTCCTCCCGAACTGCAGCGTTTCTCGGACCCACATCCGCAGCAACGCTGCAGTTCGGAACAAAAGAAGTGACATGCTGCGGAAAAAAAAGCTGCGTTTTGGTGCGGCTTTTTCTGCAGCATGTGCACAACAAGTCTGCGGCTCCCATAGACTTACATTGGTTGTGCACTACACTGCGGATTTGAGGCAATTCTGTGCAGCAAAAAACGCTTCGGATCTGCAATCAAATCTGCAACGTGTCCACACAGACTTAGCATTTAGTGAACCTAGCAAAAAAGCCAAGCAAAAAACAAGTGTGGGATTGCACTTTTTTTGCAATTTCATCGCAGTTTGAATTTTTTTATTCACATTTTCCGTTACACGACATGGTAAAACCAATGGTGTCGTTCAAAAGTAGAACTTGTCCCGCAAAAGATAAGCCCTCACATGGCCATACTGATGAAAAAATTATGGCTCTGGAAAGAAGGGGAGCGATAAACGAAAAAAGCTCCAGAGGTGAAGGGGTTTAGAAACATGAATATGGACATATCTATGGAAATAGACATAGATATATAAATACATATCTATCCATCCCATATCTATCTATCTATCTATCTATCTATCCATCCATCTATCTGTGTGTAATGGAGTGTGGGTTAGACAAATGTAAAAGAGGATGTTGGACAGAAATGATATCACAAATCTTTTTGAAGAGAGAGGAGGGAGGGGTTTGGGTGTGTTTTGGAGTGGGTGTGGTAGGTTCGGGCTTAGTGGCCAGTGCAATGCATCATGGAACTTGTAGTATTAGAGCACAATAACTCAGGAGAAAGGAAGCTGTCGATTAACCCCATGAGAGCTGGATCCAGCATTGAAGATGTGCTGCTACAGCATGATAAAAGGTAATATTGCTAAAATAATCACAGTGGATGTTTTCAGTGGCACATAATGGCAAGATTTATGAAAAAAAAAATATTGTAGTGGACAACTTCTTTAAGAAATCCAAGTCAGAGAGGCATGACAGAGACCAAAGTTAACCCTGAAGGAGCTGCAGAGTTTCCAAGCAGAGACTGGAGTGTTTGTTCATACGACCACAATAAACATACACTTCATAGTGGTGGCCTTTATGGAAGAGTGGGCAGAAAACAAGTCTTTACTTACACACAAAAATTGTAAGGCTTGTTTTGAGTTTGCCAAAAGACATGTGGGAGACTCCGCAAATGTATGGAGGAAAGTGCTATGTTCAGATGAGACTAAAATATAACTTTTTGGCCACCAAGGTAAACACTATGTCTGGAGCCAAACAGCTCATCACCCCCACAAGGTTTTTCAGCAGCAGGGGCAGGCAAAATGGTCCATGTCGAGTGGCAGATGGATGAAGCAAAATACAGGGATATTCTTGAGCAGAACCTATTTCAGTCTGTCAGTGTTTTGAGACTGAGACAAAGGATCATCTTTCAACAATACAATAAGCCAGAAAATACTGCTAAAGCAACACTCCAGTGGTTTAAGAGGAAATATGTAAATGTTTTGGAGTGACCTAGCCAAAGCCCAGACCTTAACATAATTGAGTATCTGTGGTCAGACATGGAGATTGCTGTTCACCAGAGGAAGCCATCTACAGTATCTTGAAGGAGTTGGAGTTTTGCCTTGAGGAATGGGCAAAAATCACAATGGTAAGATGTGGAAAGCTCATAGAGACTTGTCCAAAGCAACTTGCAGCTGTAATTGCCACAAAAGGAAATTAAACAAAGTACTGACTTTGGGAGGGTGAAGAGTTACACATACTGAAGTTTTCAGTGATTTTGTCCTATTTGTTGTTTGCTTCACAAGACTAAGAAAAACAAATGTTCACAGTTGTAGGCATGTTCTTTTCATGAACTGATACAAACCCTCAAAAACTGTGAAATTACAGGTTGTGAGGTGACAAAACACGAAAAGTGCCAAGGGGGTGAATACTTTTGTAAGCCACTGTATGTATGGAAATCATACTGTGTAGGAACATCATACTCTGTAGGCACTGGCATACACATACAGAAAAGGGCCCCTGTGGAGGAACATTACATGGACCCCTTGTAGTACAATACTTCATAATAATGCACAATTCCACCTGTTTTGGAGGTGAAAATGGGTCCCCTTTCCTCTTGAACCCCTGTGCAGCTGTACAGATTGCACACATGGTATGCCCATCCCTATATGTAGGGAAGGTTTGTGAGGACATCATAGCGCATGTGGTAACATCATACCGTGTAGGGGGCTTTGTGGGGACATACTTTTTAGGGGGACTGTGTGGGGATATACTGTGTGTTGGCTCAGTGGGGACATCATGCTGTGTTGGGGCATCATACAGTGTGGGAGGTTTTGCAGGGACATAATTCTGTGAGGTGACATTATACAATGTGAGAGGAATTATGGGAACCTTTTATTGTTTGAAGGGCTCTGTGGAGACATCATAATATGTGAGGAGCAGTGTGGAAATATCATGTTATGTGGTGACATCATATTGTGTTGTGAGCTGTTGATTAAGATACAAAGGCAGAATAACAGGAGCACAATAATTTGTTGCTTTACATGTTAATTTTACATGGCCAAAAGTATTGACACCTCTGCAATTCTGTCAGATAATACTCATTTTCTTCCTGAAAATGATTGCAAACACGTTCTTTGGTATTATTATCTTCATTTCATTTGTCTTAAATGAAAAAACACAAAAGAGAATGAAGCAAAAAGCAAAACATTGATCATTTCACACAAAACTCCAAAAATGGCCCAGACACAAGTATTGGCACCCTCAGCCTAATACTTGGTTGCACAACCTTTAGCCAAAATAACTGCGACCAACCGCTTCCGGTAAACATCAATGAGTTTCTTACAATGCTCTGCTGGAATTTTAGACCATTCTTCTTTGGCAAACTGCTCCAGGTCCCTGATATTTGAAGGGTGTCTTCTCCAAACTGTAGAGAAAGGAAATGTGGATCCAGCTCCAGGAATAAAATGTAAAAAACTTTATTAGTTCACATTAAAATGCTGCTGAGACAAATGTGCCCTTAGTCCTCAGTACAGATACTGAGGACTAAGGGCACATTTGTTGCTTGAAACGCGTCCAGTCGGGTGCTGGTTGCTCTCCTTTACCAATTATGCCGGTCATATCTCAGCAGCATTTTAATGTGAACTAATAAAGTTTTTTACATTTTAATTCCTGGAGCTGGATCCACATTTCCTTTCTCTACACGTCGACCAGTGTTGTGGCAGCAACACTTTGTTTCCGTGCTCGGATGGATACTTACCACATTGGACAGATGAACTAAGGGTGAGCTGAAATATACTCTTTTTTTTTTGTCTTCTCCAAACTGCCATTTGTAGATCTCTCCACTGGTGTTCTATGTGATTCAGGTCTGGACTCAAAGCTGGCCACCTTAGAAGTCTCCAGTGCTTTCTCGCAAACCATTTTCTAGTGCTTTTTGAAGTGTGTTTTGTTTGCTGGAAGACCCATGACCTCTGAGGGAGACCCAGCTTTCTCACACTGGACCCTACATTATGCTGCAAAATATGTTGGTAGTCTTCTGACTTCATAATGCCATGCACACGGTCAAGCAGTCCAGTGCCAGAGGCAGCAAAGCAATCCGAAAACATCAGGGAACCTCCGCCATGTTTGACTGTAGGGACCGTGTTCTTTTCTTTGAATGCCTCTTTTTATCTCCTGTAAACTCTATGTTGATGCCTTTGCACAAAAAGCTCTACTTTTGTCTCATCTGACCAGAGAACATCCTTCCAAAACATTTTAGGCTTTTTCAGGTAGGTTTTGGCAAACTCCAGCCTGGCTTTTTTATGTCTCGGGGTAAGAAGTGGGGTCTTCCTGGGTCTCCTACCATACAGTCCCTTTTCATTCAGATGCCGATGGATGGTACAGGTTGACACTGTTGTACCCTCGGACTGCAGGGCAGCTTGAACTTGTTTGGATGTTAGTCGAAGTTCTTTATCCAACATCTGCACAATCTTGCGTTGAAATCTCTTGTCAATTTTTCTTTTCCGTCCACATCTAGGGAGGTTAGCCACAGTGCCATGAGCTTTAAACTTCTTGATGACACTGCGCACGATAGACACAGGATCATTCAGGTCTTTGGAGATGGACTTGTAGCCTTGAGATTGCTCATGCTTCCTCACAATTTGGTTTCTCAAGTCCTCAGACAGTTCTTTGGTCTTCTTTCTTTTCTCCATGCTCAATGTGACACAGGACACAGGACAGAGGTTGAATCAACTTTAATCAATGTCAACTGGCTGCAAGTGTGATTTAGTTATTGCCAACACCTGTTAGGTGCCACAGGTAAGTTACATGTGCTGTTAATTACACAAATTAGAGAAGCATCACATGGTTTTTCGAACAGTGCCAATACTTTTGTCCACCCCCTTTTTTATGTTTGGTGTGGAATTACAGTACAGACCAAAAGTTTGGACACACCTTCTCATTTAAAGTTTTTTTCTGTATTTTCATGACTATGAAAATTGTATATTCATAGTGAAGGCATCAAAACTATGAATTAACACATGTGGAATTATATACTTAAAAAAATAGTGAAACAACTGAAATTATGTCTTATATTCTAGGTTTTTCAAAGTAGCCACCTTTTGCTTTGATGACTGCTTTGCACACTCTTGGCATTCTCTTGATGTGCTTCAAGAGGTAGTCACCAGGAATGGTCTTCCAACAATCTTGAAGGAGTTCCCAGAGATGCTTAGCACTTGTTGGCCCCTTTGCCTTCACTCTGCGGTCAGGGTTCAGGTAGGTCTGGTGACTGTGGAGGCCAGGTCATCTGGCGTAGCACCACATCACTCTCTTTCTTGGTGAAATAGCCCTTACACAGCCTGGAGGTGTGTTTGGGGTCATTGTCCTGTTAAAAAATAAATGATGGTCCAACTAAATGCAAACCGGATGGAATAGCATGCCGCTGCAAGATGCTGTGGTAGCCATGCTGGTTCAGTATGCCTTCAATTTTGAATAAATCCCCAAAAGTGTTACCAGCAAAGCACCCCCACACCGTCACACCTCCTCCTCCATGCTTCACGGTGGGAACCAGGCATGTAGAGTCCATCCGTTCACCTTTTCTGCATCACACAAAGACACAGTGGTTGGAATCAAATATCTCAAATTTGGACTCATCAGACCAAAGCACAGATTTCCACTGGTCTAATGTCCATTCCTTGTGTTCTTTAGCCCAAACAAGTCTCTTCTGCTTGTTGCCTGTCCTTAGCAGTGGTTTCCTAGCAGCTATTTTACCATGAAGGCCTGCTGTACAAAGTCTCCTCTTAACAGTTGTTGTTGAGATGTGTCTGTTGCTAGAACTCTGTGTGGCATTGACCTGGTCTCTAATCTGAGCTGCTGTTAACCTGCGATTTCTGAGGCTGGTGACTCGGATAAATTTATCCTCAGAAGCAGAGGTGACTCTGAGTCTTTCTTTCCTGGGGCGGTCCTCATGTGAGCCAGTTTCTTTGTAGCGCTTGATAGTTTTTGCTACTGCACTTGGGTACACTTTTAAAGTTTGCCCAATTTTTCAGACTGACTGAACTTCATTTCTTAAAGTAATGATGGCCACTCGTTTTTCTTTACTTAGAATTTGTATTATGGCAAGAAAAAAGCAGCTAACAGTCTATTCAGTAGGACTATCAGCTGTGTATCCACCAGACTTCTGCTCAACACAACTGATGGTCCCAACCCCATTTATAAGGCAAGAAATCCCACTTATTAAACCTGACAGGGCACACCTGTGAAGTGAAAACCATTCCCGGTGACTACCTCTTGAAGCTCATCAAGAGAATGCCAAGAGTGTGCAATGCAGTTATCAAAGCAAAAGGTGGCTACTTTGAAGAACCTAGAATATAAGACGTAACAAAAAAATGTGAAACAACTGAAATTAAGTATATAATTCCACATGTGTTAATACATGGTTTTGATGCCTTCAGTGTGAATGTACAATTTTCATAGTCATGAAAATACAGAAAAATCTTTAAAAGAGAAGGTGTGTCCAAACTTTTGGTCTGTACTGTATATCCAATTTGGCTTTAGGACAATTCTTTTTGTGTTTTTTCATTTAAGACAAATTAAATGAAGATAATAATACCAAATAATTTGTGTTTGCAATCATTTTCAGGAAGAAACTGAGTATTATCTGACAGAATTTCAGGGGTGTCAATACTTTTGGCCATGACTGTATATAAGTTTTACAAAAAGCATTAAATTATATGTGTTTTATTAGCTGCTACAGCGAAGATTACTTTACATGCATTAACAGTAGCAGCGAGTCACCAGACTTAATTCTGCTCAAGCTTAAGTGATAAAAATTGATATAAAACAATAAAAAGTTGCAGAATTAAATTTGTTCTGTTGGATTGGACCTGCACAACAGACACGGTGTTTTATGTGGCCCCTTGTGAAAACTAATTGCCCACTCATGATCTACAGTAAATACTTCAAAGCACAAAAGGTTGTATTGAATTTTTTAGCTTTTGCCACAGAAACTAACAAGCTGTTGGTATACTCCCATCAGGGCCGCCATCAGGGCATTACTGCCATGACTGGCGTATGGGGCCCGGTGGGCAGAGGGGGCCCGCATCGGGCCCCTACCAGCAGGCTAAACCAGGCCCTTAGCGGCGCTGCGGCAGTTTAACGCTATTGACTATGTCAATAGTTAACAGCCGCCAGCCAATCGGAGGCTGGCAGCTAATGTCAGCCGCAGCGTGCACGTCGCCGGCGTCTGACGTTATTGTCAGTTGCCTGCGAGTGCGCGCTTCAGCTGCGTGGAGGGAGCTTCGCTGCAGGAGCGCGGCCAGGTAAGAAGAACTTTTTTTTATATATTGAGAGCGGCGATACGGGGGGCCCGGGGCAGACTGTGAGATGTGAGGGCAGAATGCTGGACACGGGGGGCAGAATGCTGGACACGAAGGGCAGAATGCTGGACATGAAGGGCAGAATGCTGGATACGAAGGGCAGAATGCTGGACACGAAGGGCAGAATGCTGGACACGAAGGGCAGAATGCTGGACACGAAGGGCAGAATGCTAGACACAGGGACAGAATGCTGGACACAGGGACAGAATGCTGGACAACGGGACAGAATGCGAGACACAGGAGGCAGAATGGAGATATAGGGCATGATTGGAGAAACGGGGCAGGATGAAAGACATGGGGGCATGACTGGAGACCCTGGGGGCATGACTAGAGACAGATGGGGCAGAATGGAGACACAAGGGGCATGATTGGAGACATGGGGCATGATTGAAACCATAGGGGGCAGAATGGAGATACGGGCATGATTGGAGACGCGGGGCAGGATGAAAGACTTGGGGGCATGATTGGAGACAGATGGAGCAGGGATGGAGACAGATCGTGCAGGATCATGGGGCAGGATAGATACGATGGAGACAGATGGGGCAGGATGGAGACAAAAGGGGCATGATTGGAGACACGGGGCAGGATTGCTGACATGGGGGCATGATTGGAGACATGGGTGGCAGAATGGAGATAGGGGCAGGATTGGAGACAGATGGGGCAGGATCATGGGGCAGGATGGATACGATGGAGACAGATGGGGCAGGATGGGGAGATCATATGGGGCAGAATGGATACTCATGAGGGCAGGATGGGAGAACATATGGCTGAAGCCAGGAATGAGACACATGGGGGCTAGGATGGAGAATATTATTAGCATAAGGGCTAATTAAGGGATATTATTACTGTAGTGATGTATTTATTTCATTTTTTGAGTATACTGTTTTAAATGGAGGGTCAGTCCTCTTACTGTGTAGAGTGATATTATGCCACCTTTTTTTCTTCATGTGGTGTAATGTAGAAGTTGGGAAAAATTAAGTAATGTGTTCTGCAAGAGGAGCTTGAGATAACTGTGTTATTTCCGGCAGAGACAAGCCCTCGCTGGAAGAAGTGATGGCGGTCTGTGCTGGATGAAAGATGAAAAACAAAGATGAAGGACTTCACTTAGAGATGTCACTGGTGAGTCAGTGTGTTACCTATACACTGACACTATACACTGTATACTATACTATATACAGAGGTCCTGTGTATAATGTCACCAGTGATCACTGTCTTACCCATACATTATAAACAGAGCTCCTGTGTATAATATAACCAGTAGTGTTGAGCGATACCTTCCGATATTCGGAAATATCGGTATCTGATTGGATCGGCCGATATCCAAAAAATATCAGATATCGCCGATACCCGATACCAATGCAAGTCAATGGGACACAAATATCGGAATTAAAATAAGCCCTTTCTGTCCTTGTACATCATTTTCCTGAGGGGGGAAGCGTGTGGGCAGAGACTGCGTGTGTGCGGGACCGTGAGGGCTATGTGCAGGCCTGCCGGGGGTCTGTACTGGCCTCTCGGGGGTCTGTGCAGCCTGCCGGGGGTCTGCCAAAAAGCATTAGTGCGCATGCGCCGGCGCACTATGTCCCGGAACACAGCAAAATAGTTCTGGGACATAGTGCACCGGCGCATGCGCACTAATGCTTTTCGGCTTTGCCCACAGTTGGGCAAAGCATACTGCGTGTGCACAAGGCTAGATTGCCTTGCGCAGGCGTGTACTATGGAGGACAGAGAATGAACTTCAATCCAATATTGCGGCCAGCATGCAGCCAGTGGGTAAGGAAAGGGTGAATCAAACACCCAAAAACTCCGCCCAATAGAGCAGCAGAGTGATATCGCAAGAAGGGAGGTGCAGGACCTGAACACAGCTATGGTATAAGATCACACGATAGTGCAACACCCACGGGTATAATCAAAATCATGTGTGTAATTGTTGTGACCTATCTCGACTGACTCGGGGCCTTAATTATAGAATGCTGTAGATAAGGTGTAAAATACAGTGGCTGCATCTGCAAGCAACCAAAAATGGAAACAGGTTCCTGGCAACTTGTAAACATGATATTTCCTGTACAATAAAACACTGCACAGCCGGGAGCACTCACACACGAGATACGTCCGAGTCTATTGCTAGGCGGCCGCACGCTCCGCTCCGGAGTGCAGGCGACAGGGCCGGGGGTTACCATGCGAGACTCGTCCATATCTCGCGTGTGTGTGCTCCCCGCCTACCAGAGATGTCCGTCCGTGTGTGTGTGTGTTTGTGTCTGTGTCACACCTGAGGCAACCTTGGGCCGCACATGTGCAGAATTATTACAAAACGGATGGCTAGCAGGGATAAAACCACTACAGTAAGCACAGTTACACGGTGGCAGGTGATGAAGACAAATCCCATTCTTCCCTGATGGCACTGAAATCATGCAGAGCAGGGGAGAATGACAGCATCTTCATCACCTGCTGCCAGAGAACAGAGCTTCCTGTAACGCTTCTTCACCTGTGCAATGCATGTCACATAGAGGACATCAATGTGTGTTCTCCTTGTGCACGTGCGTGGGACACTATATGGAACGTGCAAATGCTAAAAATCTGGTATGTCAGCGTGTTTTGCCAACAGACACACGGCTGCCGAAAACAAGCTGGCATGTGCATAGATGAGTGGGTCAGTGTCTCCAGGACATATGAAAAATTTCATCACACATACCAGACACACTGACGTGTGAAAGAGCCCTAACGACATTCAAACCAAATAATTAGTTACTTACGGCAATGTGATGAGCAGCCTTTCCTCAGCAGAGATGGCCTTCCTCATCACCATGTCATTCAGTGTCAGTTGGGGTGAGAGTATGGTGAGCAGTCTGTTGAATACCGGAACGGATAGACGACAGAAGGAAATACATTTTTCAGGATATCTGAAAATTGTAAAAGAAAAAAAAAGGGTTACTTCACATATAACATTGTTGGAAAAACAGTTACATTTGTCCTTCCATTGATTTCAACGTACCTCCTCTAATCATTGTAAAGGACATAAAAGTGCCCCTTCTGTGTGCGCTGTGCTACCAGAGGGGATGCACCCAGATTCTTTTTCACGCACGCCTTCTCTGCTGCCGCTGCCTCTAAAATAAAAACAAATATATGTGTATATATATTGTAGCGTGGCTAAAGGTCATGTGATTAATGGACGGTATGTATCGCAGAGGTGGGTGGCCCTGTGATGGAAGCCTGGGTATGTTTTGCTCAAGCAGATCTACTGCTGAGGGATTTGTTTACATTGGGAAGGCTTCCAGGTGATTGGAGAGATGGGTGGGTTCAGTCACCTACAAACCCACACTAAAAGGCGTGTTTGAATACCTAAGATGGTTTTGTGTTGAAGGACCTGTGGTGATGTCACACTCACCTGACTGGCCATGTGACAGGTATCTGGGTGTGGTTACACCTATGTAAAGAGGTGTGTGTAGCCCATGTGGTGAGTGTGTTTGGGAGTCTGCAAGAGTGGACAGACTTCCATGTGTCCTGGCTGGACACTGCAGAGTGGCCTGTGTGTTGGACGGTTCCACGTGGGGACAGACGTCCTGAACAGCACACAGAGACCATATTTAGGCTGGAGAGCCTACGTGCTGGACATGGCACAGCCTGTGTGCCTACAGGTCTGAGAGAGAGCGGAGCTCTAATATGGACATTGAGGATTCAACTGTCTGAAGTAAGACTGTTTACCTGTTGTTCCTGTTGCTATGTGGTTTATGGAGTGAATAAACCTACATGAACGCTGAAGAGAATGTGCCTCCTGTTTCCTCCTATGCACCTGAGCGAGTACAATCCCTACAATTGGTGGAGAATGCGGGGAGCGATCCAAGGAGCACATGTTGCAGCCATGGCTGGACTGAGCCAGAAGAGTGGACGGTCTTGACAACCGTGAGTAATGCTGATCGGGATCAGTGAGAACTGCTGTATATGGGATACCTCTGTGGAGAAGAGGGATCCGGGAACCTGTGTGGCTGCCACCAACAGGTAACGGATGGAGATCCGTGTTATGCTGATTGGGATCAGTGATTTTTTTTGTAACAGACAGGAGTCTGTGCTATGCTGACCAGAGGTCACTGAGAGACTGTGTTTTTTTTTTCTATAAGCACATGTGCAAGTGCTTGCTGTGGACCGGCGAGTCCATATATGTCTTTTTTTTTTCTTCTGTGATCGACTTACTGTGGCTCGGCGGGGCCACGAAGACTGAAAGCGTCTGGCGGTAACTCGGCGGGGTTACGAAGTTTTGCTGTGGATCGGCGGGTCCACGAAGTCCGCGGTGCAGAGCCTTGTGAAGTGCAGTTGCAGCAAAAGAGAGAAAAAAAAATAGACATTGCTGGTTTAGAGTGTGCAGACTCTTAAAGGGCCAGAGTCAAATTGGTGTGCTGTGCAAACTGGGGCCTGAGAGCACTGTGGGAAGTCCACAGGGTGTACCCCAGAGTGGGGTGGTGTCACTAAAAAGTGGGTGGAGTCCCAAAAAAAAGGAGCGGTGCCCAAATAATTATGGTTGGCCAAAAAGGGGCTGCGTATCAAAAGGGGGTAGTTGCCCAAAAGGGGGTGGAGTCTCTAAAAGGGGCAGTGGCCCTAAAGGAGAAAATGGTCCACAAGGGGGTGGTAACCCAAAAGGGGGTGGAGTCCAAAAAGGGAGCGGCGACCCAAGTAGCGGTGGTGGCTCAAAAAGGGGCGGCGGCGAATTCGCTGATAAACTGTTGCCGGGTTCAGTGTTCGAACAGCGCATGTCCAGAATATTGTACTGACTTTCTATCTGACAAGATGTCACAGAGCTGTTCTGTAGAAGTCAATGGAGTGTGTATAACTGTACTTCTGGACTCAGGGAGCCTGGTGACGCTGGTGAGCGCCACACTCCCTGTCTATCTGATTCCCGGAAGGAAGATGGAAGTTCACTGCATTCATGGGGTCGCTAGGGATTATCCGGTGTCCAGGGTAATCATTGAGACGCCCACGTTTATTGCCAGCCATGATGTACCTGTAGTCCCAGACTTACCATTCCCTGTTGTAATAGGCCAGGACTTTGAAAGGTTTTGTGACTTGTGGGAGGAAAGGGGAGTGTCTGATTGCTCAGAACGGAGTCGGAATGACTCTAAGGGAGCCCCACCACAACAGGCGGCTGTAGTGATTCCGGATTGTGTGATGTGTGAAAAGGAGATAGCGACACCTAAGGTCGATAGTCCAGAGTTCCGGGTGACTGGAAGAAAGTGTGGGTCTGACACGTGTTTAAATGGGGAATTGCTGTTCCAGGATGACAGAGTGAGAGGGGGTGACTCCTATTCAGACTGTGACTCGAGCACAAAGGGAAAGGAGTACAGTAAGGAGGAGCCGAGTAAAAATCACAGATCTTCATCACGTCGCGGGGGCCGCAGAAAGGCGGGACAAGTTATACCCTCTGAGAAGAAAGATGATGAGGAAGAGACAGGGTCAGGTGCAGATAACGTTATTGTCCTTGATGAGGGGGTCACTTTATCTCTGACAAACCCTAGCACTGAGGTGGTTAGTGACGGGCTGGGGTTAGAACAGACCTGTAGTAGACCCACATCTGCAATGCCCGCAAAGAGTGAAGTGGCTCAGTATGATGAAGTACCTGAAGAAACAGGTGGAACTCTGAAGAGGCAGAGTGTGGGTGGGCAAGAGACCCCATCTGAAAATCTAATTAAAGAGGTGATGGTGCGACATGTGCTGGCCAAAAGAGAGCAGGACCATGAGATAGAGCTGCTTAAAGAAATAGTTGAGCGAGAAAGGGTCCTGAGAGAGGTGATTGAGCACAGAGTGGGTGAGCTGGAGAAGGAAGTCGCTGAGCTCAGAGGTCACCTGTCAGCATGTCAAACCATAAATAAGGCTGTATTAAAAGATATGGAGGTGCTCAGAGAGGCCCAAGAGAAGAATCAGCAGGAGCTTCTCCAGAGAGAGGATGAGAATCGCTGCTTGGTAGAAGAGCAAGATAAAATTCTCCAAGAGCTCAAGACACAAGAGACTAATCAACAGCTCCAGAAATCCACAGATGACCAGGAAATCGAACTGTTGCCCTCTCCCGATCTGATCGCGGTGAATGAGAGTAAGCTGGAGAGGCTGACCAAAGAACAGGCCTCCAAGGAGGAAGAAATCCAGCAAGGGAAGTGCCACGCAGATGGCTGAACAAAGGACATCGAGGTCTTGGAAAACTGCGCTGACGCTAAGGACGAGGAGGTCCAACGATATGACTAAGAAGGTGAGACTTCGATTTTCAAGTGCGTAATAGACGTACCCAAAGACATGCAAGAAGCGTGTGCCAGTGAGGAGGTGCATGAAGTGTTTAAAAAGGCGGTCGACGCGTGTAGGGTGCACTGGGCACCTGAGACCCATCAACTGGTCATACTGTCCACTAAAGAAGTCACAGTGAAGTGGGTGGCTGTCCTGAGAGAGATGCATCTACAATGCCTCCGCACAAAACAAATGATCATGTTGAAGAATAAGGAAGCCGCTCGACGTCTGGAGCTAGCAAAAGAAGCTCAAAGTCGGTTGGGTATTGTAGAAGATGTCGTGCAAGTGCCCAGAGGTCTGGTGGGGAAAGTCATTGGAAGATTTGGCAAGGTGATGCAAGAGATGGTGAATAGGTCCGGTGTTATGAGAGTGAGCATTCCGGCTGATGATGAAGCCCAGGTCGTGGGTGAAGATGGGATGGTTCCATTCCTTGTCGTTGGATCCATGGAGAGCCTTGGGAATATCCAAATGCTCCTGGCATATCGTGTGGCATACCTGAAACAGATAGAGCAGCTAAGACGTGAGAGGGAGCAGATCAATATAGAGCTGCAAGGATTGGCAAACAGGTTGCCACCACCTTCAACTCGTGGTCTAGAGAGGCAAAGAGGTTCTCTAAAGACTGGAAGTCCTCAAGCAGAAGTTAACAGAGGATATAGAGGTAAAGTGAAGAGCTGCTCTCCGAAGAAAGACAATAGGAGAGATCAAGAACCGAGAGAGAACCGAAGGTGGTCAGATGGAAGAGTTAGAAGTAGTGACTCCTCAGTTAGTTCAGGGCTCAGTGACCTAAGCGGTAGATCCTATAGCAGACGAGATGACAAGGGGTCATCGTTGTCAAAGGATGTGATGGAAAGGAATGACGAATGCCGACGAAAGGGTTCAATAACAGTCCCTGACTTAGACAGACGGTTTGACTGTCAGGGACGACTGAGAGGGGTCTCTAGTCAGTTTAGGACAAGTGCCAAGCCCCACGGCTTTAGGCAGAGGGGGGAGGTATGTAGCGTGGCTAAAGGTCATGTGATTAATGGACGGTATGTATCGCAGAGGTGGGTGGCCCTGTGATGGAAGCCTGGGTATGTTTTGCTCAAGCAGATCTACTGCTGAGGGATTTGTTTACATTGGGAAGGCTTCCAGGTGATTGGAGAGATGGGTGGGTTCAGTCACCTACAAACCCACCCTAAGAGGCGTGTTTGAATACGTAAGATGGTTTTGTGTTGAAGGACCTGTGGTGATGTCACACTCACCTGACTGGCCATGTGACAGGTATCTGGGTGTGGTTACACTTATGTAAAGAGGTGTGTGTAGCCCATGTGGTGAGTGTGTTTGGGAGTCTGCAAGAATGGACAGTCTTCCATGTGTCCTGGCTGGACACTGCAGAGTGGCCTGTGTGTTGGACGGTTCCACGTGGGGACAGACGTCCTGAACAGCACACAGAGACCATCTTTAGGCTGGAGAGCCTACGTGCTGGACATAGCACAGCCTGTGTGCCTACAGGTCTGAGAGAGCAGAGCTCTAATATGGACATTGAGGATTCAACTGTCTGAAGTAAGACTGTTTACCTGTTGTTCCTGTTGCTATGTGGTTTATGGAGTGAATAAACCTACATGAATGCTGAAGAGAATGTGCCTCCTGTTTCCTCCTATGCACCTGAGCAAGTACAATCCCTACAATATATATATATATATATATATACACCATATATACTCGAGTATAAGCCGACCCGAGTATAAGCCGACCCCCCTAATTTTGCCACAAAAAACTGGGAAAACTTATTGACTCGAGTATAAGCCTAGGGTGGAAATGCAGGATTTACCGGTGAATTTCAAAAATAAAAATAGATCATTCTTGCCCCATAGCTGTGCCATATAGTGCTCTGCACCGTTCATTATTGCCCCATAGCTGTGCCATAGAGTGCTCTGCACCGATCATATTTCCCCATAGCTCTGCCATATAGTGCTCTGCACCGTTCATATTTCCCCATAGCTGTGCCATATAGTGCTCTGCACCGTTCATATTTCCCCATAGCTGTGCCATATAGTGCTCTGCACCGTTCATATTTCCCCATAGCTGTGCCATATAGTGCTCTGCACCGTTCATATTGCCCCATAGCTGTGCCATATAGTGCACTGCACCGTTCAATATTTCCCCATAGCTCTGCCATATAGTGCTCTGCACCGTTCATATTTCCCCATAGCTCTGCCATGTAGTGCTCTGCACCGTTCATATTGCCCCATAGCTGTGCCATATAGTGCTCTGCACCGTTCATTATTGCCCCATTGATGTACCATAGAAAGCTCTGCCATTGCTGCTGCTGCTGCAATAAAAAAAAAAAAGCCATACTCACCTTTCTTGCTTGCAGCTCCCAGCGTCCGGTCCTGGCGTCTCTCCGCTCTGACTGATCAGGCAGAGGGCGCCGCGCACACTATATGCGTCATCGCGCCCTCTGACCTGCACAGTCAGTGCAGATAGACACCGGGAAGATGGAGCGACGCCGGGAAGATGGGGCGGCGCCCGGCGGCTGGAACGGGGACAGGTAAATATGCGATACTTACCTGCTCCCGGCGTCCGGCTCCTTCCCCCGTACAGCTGGTCTTCGGTGCCGCAGCTTCTTCCTCTATCAGCGGTCACAGGCACCGCTGATTAGAGAAATGAATAGGCGGCTCCACCCCTATGGGAGGTGGAGCCGTTTATTCATTATTCATTTCTCTAATGAGCGGTCCCACGTGACCGCTGAACAGTGGAAGAACTGCAGCACCGAAAACCGTGGGACGGCAGAGGGAGCACCAGGATCGCTGGAAGCAGGTAAGTATGCCTCAGCGCCCTCACCCGCCTTGACTCGAGTATAAGACGAGAGGGGCACTTTGAGCCCAAAAATTTGGGCTGAAAATCTCGGCTTATACTCGAGTATATACGGTATATATATATTGTTTAAAACACAACACTGTGAAAAATATTTAAAAAATGTCTGTAAAGCGATGCGGAATATGTTAGCCCAATATAAAAAAAAAGCAAGACATCAGCTTACCTGATGTGTATGACGATTCAGTATTAGCAGCAGCAACCCCATCATTGCAATCCGATGTGGCGTGCGGAGCTGTATCTGCGGGCTGCGATTTGGACTATGCTCAGCACTCTTCGGAGCGCTGTCACGGTTCAAAATACATCTGCTCATTGTGGTGTGTTTTTCCCAAAATGGAGGATAGAAGAAGAAGGGGTTGGACAAGGAAATTACATCAATTTTTTTTCCCACTGCAGTTCAAAGCTTTATTTGTGTCAAAAACACAGACAATCTGCAGGGAAAATCACATTAAAAACAGCACTGAAAACCTCATCAAAATCTGCACCAAAAACGCACCAAATACCGCACCTGTGTTTTCTGCCAAGAGCTGTGGTTTTTAGTGCAGAAAAATCCGCAGGTAAATCTGCAACATGTGCACATAGCCTAACTGCACCAAAAACTCAAAAAACTGCATCAAAAACTGCAACAAAACCTGCATCAAAACCTGCACCAAAAACTGCACCAAAAACTGCACCAAAAAATGCATCAAAACTGCACCAAAAACTGCATCAAAAACCGCATCAAAAACTGCACAAAAAACTGCATCAAAACCTGAATCAAAAACCGCACCAAAAACTGCACCAAAAACTGCATCAAAACCGCACCAAAAACAGCATCAAAACCGCACCAAAAACCTGCATCAAAAACCATCAAAAACTGTTTATTACTGATCAGTATTATAGTATTCAGTCACTATGTGGTGATAATACGTGGTCTGGACATGGTGTTGGGGTATTTGTCCCTTGTATGTGCTTTTTGGTTACTTTGTAGTGGTAATATGTGGTCTGGTCATGGTGCAGTGGTATTTGTTCCTTGTATGTGATATCATTCAGTCACTGGTGGTAATATGTGGTTTGGTTATGGTGTTGTGGTATTTGTTCCTTGTATGTGATATTATTCGATTACTGTGGTGGTAATATGTGGTCTGGACATGGTGTAGCGGTATTTGTTCCTTGTATGTGATATTATTGGTCATTTTAAAAATTGAAAAATAAATATACCTAAATTGTATTGCATATTTTAACAAATATTTAATCAGTTACAGTAGAGTAGGGCCCGGTCAAAAGAGTCTACCGTGTTATGGTGGCGGCTTAAAAAATCTTTTGGCCAAAACAAAAGCTGCCGGCTGTATGTGTGATCTGGTGATGGGAACTGTTAATGTGTGATAGGTGAGAAGCGGAGTTTTTCAAAGAGAGAGCGGTGGGACTGTGGACAGTTTGAGGGGTGGAGGCGGGGTTGGGGTGGAGCCTGGGCGGAGTCTGAAGGGGGCCCCCAAAATTTTGCCAGTATGGGGCCTCAAAATTTCTAGTGGCAGCCCTGACTCCTATAACTGAGAATGTGGCAAGAGGAAAGAATGTAAGGATCTGATGTTGGGGGTACCGAATGTGTTATAACTGGAGTCAAAGCAGAGCAACTGCTCATGGAGATGTTATTGGTTAACGGTGAAGACTGGGGATGGTTATTACAAAATTTTGGTGGAGGAAAATGATCACTGATGTTGTAACAGTAGCTGCTGTAATCATCTGGTAAATAGAATCTTTCACAAGAATGGTGTTCTGTCTTGTGCTGGTTTATATGTCATAAATGTCCGAGATGGGATACTCATTAACCCCTTCATGACCCCAGCTTTTTTCGGTTTGCGTTTTCGTTTTTCTCCTTCCCAGAGCCATAACTTTTTTATTTTTCTGTCAATATGGCCATGTGAAAGCTTGTTTTTTGCAGGACGAGTTGTACGTTTGAACAACTTCATTGGTTTTACCATGTCCTGTACTAGAAAACGGGAAAAAAATTCCAGGTGCAATGAAATTGCAAAAAAAAAAGTGCAATCCCACACTTGTTTTTTGTTTGGCTTTTTTGTTGAGTTCATTAGATGCTAAAACTGACCTACCACTATTTCTCCAGGTCATTGCGAGTTCATAGACACCATAGGTTATTTTTTATCTAAGTGGATAAAAAAAAATTCCAAACTTTGCTAATAAAAAAAAATAGCGCAATTTTCCAATACCCGTAGCGTTTTCATTTTTCGGATTCTGGGGTCTGTGAGGGCTTATTTTTTGTGCGCCAAGCTGATGTTTTTAATGATACCATTTTGGTGCAGATACGTTCTTTTGATCGCCCGTTATTGCATTTTAATGCAATGTCGTGGTGACCAAAAAAAACAATTCTGGAGTCTCGCAACGTCATTTAGCAATCAGGTTAATCCTTTTTACTGATAGATCAGGCGATTCTGAACGCGGCGATACCAAATATGTGTATGTTTGATTTTTGTTATTGTTTTATTTTGAATTTGCGAAAGGGGGGTGATTTAAACTTTTATTTTTTTTTATTTTTTTTCATATTTTTAAAAAAATTTTTTTAACTTCTGCAATGCTTCAATAGCCTCCATGAGAGGCTAGAAGCTGGCATAACCGGATCGGGTCTGACACAAAAGAGCGATGCTCAGATCGCTCCTATGTACTAGAATTGTAGCATTGCTATGAGCGCCGACCACAGGCGGTGCTCACACCAATCCGGCATCAACAACCATAGAGGTCTTCAATAGACCTCTGGTTGTCATGCCGACACATCGCTGACCCCCAATCACGTGACGGGGGTTAGTGATGCGTGCATTTCTGGGCCAATGGCCGGTAGCTCTAGTTAAATGCCGCTGTCAACGTTTGACAGCGACATTTAACTAGTTAATAGCGACTGGTGGATCGCGATTCCACCTGCCGCTATTGCGGGCACATGTCAGCTGTTCAAAACAGCTGACATGTCCCGGCTTTGATGCGGGCTCACTGCCGAGGCCGTATCAAAGCGGGGTTTCTGATCTCAGGCGTACTATCCCATCTGAGGTCAGAAAGGGGTTAATGTTTCTCAACTATTAAGGCTTTCCACTGCAGGAAAATGAAAATATAACATGATATTTATCTATATACAAAAATGATATTGTTCTTCTCAATTGTTTTCCACGTATAAACTTTTTATGAACTCAAGACCATGTCTACCATAGCCTCAGATCTTCAGGACGGAGTGAAGGCTAAATTCTATGATAAATCTATCCGTTACCTTACTTCACCTGAAACCGTAGAATGGATCTCGAGTTCTACACTCAACATTTCCTAGTTACTGCTCATACTTATAGTCATCTCAGCAAATGAGCATGATAGAATTTCTGCTAACACTAAAATTTGTCATGTACATAAGATAAAAATCATCTAAACCTGCCAAGTTTAGTTGGATCAGCCAACTTTTTATATGTATGGTGCCCTCACCACTCTTCCCAGATGATGGATATTGGATTAATGAGGTTTTCAACAATACTGCTTCTAGATAAGTTGCTGCCTGAGGATCCAGTTAGACTTGTTCCATTCTATCCACTGATCTATAGAGTGGGCCATGTATATGGATACACCTAAATAAAATGGGAATGGTTGGTGATATTAACTTCCTGTTTGCGGCACATCAGTATATGGGAGGGGAAAAACATTTCAAGATGGGTGGTGACAATTGCAGCCATTTTGAAGTTGGCCATTTTTAATGCAACTTTATAAATAGGCCACCCAGGTGTATCCATATTATAAATGGCCCACCCTGTACAGACGCAAAGTCAGGCACTGCATATTTGTAGGAAAATGTGACTGACAGCTGTTTCAATTAACTTTTTAAGGTGTTGTGGAGGCTCTTTGTACAATGGTATTGCAGTAAATTAACATTTATAGACATAACGGTCTTGGGAATCTCAAACTCAATAGATACAATAAAATTTAAGTGTCAGTCAGATCTGTCTTGCATTCTGCATTTCTATTTCCCTTTCAGTCAAGTCAGCTATAAAAAGGGTGCGTGCACTTTTGTACCATGGCAGTACCATCAGGAGGTGTAAACCTGCCATTGTGAGAAACTACTAATGTGATAAAATAAGAAATCGTAGATTGTATAATCCAGGAAAGCTCATGTTAGGGTGACATTTATAATGGACCTTATAATGGGTGAAAGAGAACATCCTTATTTAGCATTTTTCCTTATGAAACGCTGAATTCTAAAGTTGATAAACTCCCTTATTATTAATCAAAGGACTGCTGTAAAATTAATTAGGCATGTAGCTGAATTCACAGATACATAGAAGTTGACAGAACATAACATGACTTATTCAGGCTGCTCATTAATGTAATCCAACTCTTAACATTACCATAAGCGTATTATAGAACATTTCACTTTCAAGATTTATGTCATTGGAAAATCTGTTCTAACACTAATGCATGTTAACAATTTTGTATTATTGACAGCATATCCTATGGATATCTAAATGCTTTAAGCCTTAAATAATATCAAATATATATATATTTTTTTACTTTTTAGCTACTGGGCTTAATTTCCCCAAAATGTAAATGCCCCTCTCCTTTTTATACCTGTCATGATGTATTTAATTTAGCTGTAGAGTTATCTTTGAAAAATGTTTTTGTGGAAAAAAGACGATGTTGTGGCTTATGTAACGTATCCTGAGAAATGATGGAGCTACTTACATCCTGCAAAAATAAAATCTCCATAAGGCTCATGAAATAATTGTTAAGGAGTTCTGCATGTGGCTGTACTATAAAGGTTGGCAGAAGATGTGTCTTGGATTAAATCTATATCTTACCTGAGGCTCCTCTTAGGGATTTTTGCCCTAAGCCACTATACATCTGCATGACTGATTTCAGTCAATCTGTCATATTTTATTTAGAACAAGTGAAGTGACACATCGTCAATATTTGTTGTCATCTTATTACTTCAGCCAACAGCTGTGCCGCAAAAAATACTGGATCATTATGAAACATTGTCAACTTCATTTACGAAACGTATATATTCCAAAACCAGAGGTCTGAACTAATCTAGGGGAAAATATTTAATTGGAATTAATTGAATAAACACTTGAATTTACCCTTTAAAATATTTTGTGGTAGTCCAAATCTCAAACAGAGACTGGATTATGTAGATGGTGTTGAGCCCCAGTGAATATGAATATGGAAATTGCCTGTTAAAGGTACAAAATATGAAAAAGGAGCTAACCTGTCCAGGCGCGTGGCAGAATATTCCAGTAGTAGCAACAGTCCAAATAATAGCTGGCCTTCACATCTTCTTAAAATAATTACTTTTTCGATCCAGTAGTGTAAAAGGCATAAAACATGGTTGAACACAGCAGCACAAAAATTTGTCAAGCCTTGACAAAGGACTATGCAGGTCTGAAACATGTTGCCTGGGAGGGCAGCAGATGAGGGCTCATCTTTCAAGACTACAGCATGTCAATTTACCTGCGTTCAATAGAAGGTGGTGTTTCGACGTAGGGAACATATGCTGCTTCAAAAGCGCTGCTACTTCCCGGATCATGGGAATGTAGACTTATACTACTGGATCAATAATGCAATTCTATTACAGATACAGTATGATGAAATTATATGACTATGAATTTGACCTTGATCCTAATTTCTGGCAATCCTATAACCTCCTAGGTGTCATGTTCACCAGTATCTAGAGCTTTTAACCACAAGCAAGCAGCATGAAAGCCACATTTTACTTAATAATAATAATAATAATAATAATAATAATAATATTTGTATTTCTATAGCGCCAACATATTCCGCACACTTTACATTTTAGAGGGGACTTGTACAGGGAATAGACATTACAGCATTAACAATAAACACATAGATCAAAACAGATACCAAGAGGAATGAGGGCCCTGCTCGCAAGCTTACAATCTATGAGAGACACGAGAGGTGGATGGTTACACTTGCTTAGTTGTTTGGACCAGCCATAGTGTAAGAATTGGGTTTTCATGTAAAGCTGCATGAACCGGTTATCAGCCTAAGTATGTAACAGTACAGACACCGAGGGCTATTAAATGCATAAAGCTTGTGAGAACATGGTACGAGGAGCCTGGTTATGGTAAAATTTTTGGATGGGCAACACAGGGATAGTTAGGTTTATTTCTGAGCACTAGGAGAACTTTGACCTAAATATTTTTTATTATACAGTGGGGCAAAAAAGTATTTAGTCAGTCAGCAATAGTGCAAGTTCCACCACTTAAAAAGATGAGAGGCGTCTGTAATTTACATCATAGGTAGACCTCAACTATGGGAGACAAACTGAGAAAAAAAAATCCAGAAAATCACATTGTCTGTTTTTTTATCATTTTATTTGCATATTATGGTGGAAAATAAGTATTTGGTCAGAAACAAACAATCAAGATTTCTGGCTCTCACAGACCTGTAACTTCTTCTTTAAGAGTCCCCTCTTTCCTCCACTCATTACCTGTAAGTAATGGCACCTGTTTAAACTTGTTATCAGTATAAAAAAACACCTGTGCACACCCTCAAACAGTCTGACTCCAAACTCCACTATGGTGAAGACCAAAGAGCTGTCAAAGGACACCAGAAACCAAATTGTAGCCCTGCACCAGGCTGGGAAGACTGAATCTGCAATAGCCAACCAGCTTGGAGTGAAGAAATCAACAGTGGGAGCAATAATTAGAAAATGGAAGACATACAAGACCACTGATAATCTCCCTCGATCTGGGGCTCCACGCAAAATCCCACCCCGTGGGGTCAGAATGATCACAAGAACAGTGAGTAAAAATCCCAGAACCATGCGGGGGGACCTAGTGAATGAACTGTAGAGAGCTGGGACCAATGTAACAAGGCCTACCATAAGTAACACACTACGCCACCATGGACTCAGATCCTGCAGTGCCAGACATGTCCCACTGCTTAAGCCAGTACATGTCCGGGCCCGTCTGAAGTTTGCTAGAGAGCATTTGGATGATCCAGAGGAGTTTTGGGAGAATGTCCTATGGTCTGATGAAACCAAACTGGAACTGTTTGGTAGAAACACAACTTGTCGTGATTGGAGGAAAAAGAATACTGAGTTGCATCCATCAAACACCATACCTACTGTAAAGCATGGTGGTGGAAACATCATGCTTTGGGGCTGTTTCTCTGCAAAGGGGCCAGGACGACTGATCCGGGTACATGAAAGAATGAATGGGGCCATGTATCGTGAGATTTTGAGTGCAAACCTCCTTCCATCAGCAAGGGCATTGAAGATGAAATGTGGCTGGGTCTTTCAACATGACAATGATCCAAAGCACACCGCCAGGGCAACGAAGAAGTGGCTTCGTAAGAAGCATTTCAAGGTCCTGGAGTGGCCTAGCCAGTCTCCAGATCTCAACCCTATAGAAAACCTTTGGAGGGAGTTGAAAGTCCGTGTTGCCAAGCGAAAAGCCAAAAACATCACTGCTCTAGAGGAGATCTGCATGGAGGAATGGGCCAACATACCAACAACAGTGTGTGGCAACCTTGTGAAGACTTACAGAAAACGTTTGACCTCTGTCATTGCCAACAAAGGATATATTACAAAGTATTGAGATGAAATTTTGTTTCTGACCAAATACTTATTTTCCACCATAATATGCAAATAAAATGATAAAAAAACAGACAATGTGATTTTCTGGATTTTTTTTTCTCAGTTTGTCTCCCATAGTTGAGGTCTACCTATGATGTAAATTACAGACGCCTCTCATCTTTTTAAGTGGTGGAACTTGCACTATTGCTGACTGACTAAATACTTTTTTGCCCCACTGTATGTGTGAAGGATGACACGCAGATCCCACTGCATGGGGACACATGAGGTCAGATTGGCACAGTTTTACACAGACACCCCCTGTCCACAAAGGCACAGGGAAGCACGGGGAGTGAGAGAAGGTGGCCCACACAGCTGCTGATGTGAAATCACACTCACTCACAACTCTGACAGGCTGAGAGTCCTGTTTCACTAGCACCAGTGTAACAGGGCGCTGCTACCAGTTCTTCGTTAGATATAAGCCCGTTAACGGCATTATGTTGAGCTAGAAACCAGCCCAGTACCATGAGAAGTTAAAGCTGAGAACACGGATGTGTGGATTTGTGGATTGAGATAAAAGAGCAGCCCAAGGTTAAATTATATATTTAACCGCCTTCCAGGGCACACTAGACAATACACTATATACACAATGGTTATACATATACAATGGCAGATATGCAAATACAAGTGAAGTACAAAAAATATAAGCAGATGATACAAAAGTCAGTTACCGGCTTGATGTTCGGCCATTGGATGCTGGGCCGCATGGAGGCAGTTCCTTCCAGCACGTTACATAATGTGGCCCCCCCCTTTGAAAGTGAACAGCAAGCATGACATATGAAAGGGTAAGCACATGGCCCTGCACAAGTATTTATCCCCCTCCCCTGGGTGTTTGAAACTGGAGGAAGTTTGAATGAAGCAGTCACACAGCTTGGGCTCCACACATGGTCATCCTGTATGACTTGGATACTAACTGGTGTGCCTGAACCACCTGCTGAGCGAGGTGTCTTGTTACAGCTACACATACTGAATAAAGATTGTAAGCTGCCATTAAATCCCACCACATTCTTCACACCTCACCCCTTTAGAGGCCACTAGGGGGCAACACTTTCCAGTGTTTCCCAGAACGCCCGTCCACAACCTTCCCTTGTTGGGATAACCCATCAGTATTATCGTGGTCACGGCCCATCTTGCGCCAAATGGAAAAGTGGTAATGCTGGAGTGCAAGGCATGGATCATGGAGTAGGCCACCTCCCTCAGCAGGAGCTTCCGGCTCAGGTACAAAATGGGGTGTTCTTGGCTCGTAGAGTCAGCCTGGCTGAGCACATCACTGAGGCCAAAGTTACTGGCATCGGGCTGTACCACAAATGGCCTTGTGAAGTCGGCTGCTTGTAGTACCAGGAAGCTGGAAAGGATGGTCTTCAGCTCCTGGAAGGCTTTCTCACAGCTGCTTGTCCAATCAAGTGTTGTGGGCAGCTTTTTCTTGGTGAGGTCCGTCAGTGGCTTCGCCAGGCTACTATAGTGGGGAACAAACCACTTATAGTAACCAGTGGTGCCCAGGAAGGACATCACTTGGTTTTTGGTCCTGGGGATGGGCCAGGATGTGATGGTATCCATCTTCCCGGGCTCTGACTTCAGAGGCTTCCTACCTACCCAGTGTGCAAGGTAGTGGACATAACTCATTCCCAGCTATTACTTTTCCGGCTTAATGGTCAAGCTTGCCCAGTGTATCCACCTGGAATCTGCACCAGATGCTCTAGGTAATCCTCCCAGGTGGGACTAAAGATGGCAATGTCATTCAGGTACAAAACCATGTAGCCTTCAAGTCCCTTGAGCAACATATTGACCATCCACTGAAAAGTGACAGGGGCATTCTTCATGCCAAGTTGGATCACTGTGGACTCATATAATCCAAATGGGGTGACAAAGGCAGAGTGTTCCCGCATATCAGGGGAATCTGACCTACAATGGTCAGGTACTTGGCCCCTGTCAATTACCTGAGTAAATCATCGATGCACGGCATGGGGGACGCATCGGGGACTGTGATAGCATTGAGCCCCCTGTAGACCATGCAGAACCGGGTTGTCCGTTCCTTCAAGTACTACAGGCAAGGCCCAAGCGCTGTTAGATGTTTGGATGACCCCCCCAGCTTCAGCATCTCACCAATCTCCTGGAGCATGTGCTGCTGCACCTCCAGGGAGACCCGCTATGCTGAATGCCAGATTGGAGGTGATTCCCAATGTCCACATGATGGACTGCTGACTCTGTCCTTCTGGGATTGTTGCTGAAAAAATCCTGGGAGAGGTGAAGGGTTACCCACAGCTGGGACTGTTGGTCCAACAAGAGCTGGTAGCAAACCTCCACATCCTCAATGGTCCCATCTAACCTCGCCTGGATGAGCATATCCAGGAGTGTCTCTGCCTATACCTCTTCTGGCAGGTTGCATATGGTGAGGGCACAGGCCTCCTGCTCATGATGTGCCTTAATCTTGTTCACGTGGAAGGCTTTTCACCTTCCCTTGGCATGGTTCAGTGTGACAGGTATGTTAGGGCATTGAAACTTATCCTAGGGTATGGAGATCAGCACCCACATCTTTTGACCCACCTGTTAGGTCCGTCTCACAAGCATTCTGGTCATAACGTATCTTCTGGCCGGCCTGAGCTTGCGTCAAATTATCGTGCACAAGCTGTGTGAGGCCTGCATCTTGTCACAGAAGTGCAAGACATACTCGATGACAACACACCAACACTCCAGGGGTGGCTAAGTCTCCTTTCCAGACCTCTTTCACCAGAGCCAGGGGCCCCCTCACAATTTGCCGGTAGAGGAGTCAAAAGGGAGAACCCTTTTGAGGCCTGTGGAACCTCCTGGTAGGCAAGTAGCAGGTGTGGGAGGTACCACTCCCAGTCGCACCAGTGGGAGTCGACCAACATCTTAAGCATCTGCTTCACGATGCCATTGAACCAATCGCACAGGCTGTTAGTCTGTGGGTGGTACGAGCTGTTTACCAGATGTTGCACTTGTATCTGCTTACAGAGGGATTGCATCAGCTGCGACATGAACTGGGTCACCCAGTCGGGGAGCATTTAGTTGGTGAGCATTTCCTGGGGAAAACCCACTTGAGAGAAAATGTCCAGTAAGGTGTTGGCCACCTTGTCAGCTCAAATGGCGACAAGGTTACCACTTCCATGTACCAGGTGGCATAGTCGACTACCATCAGTACATCTCAAAAATATTAGTGCAATTGCCCAGTAAGTTGGATCAGATTGTTCTGCTATGTATCAAAAATAGTTTATTTCCAATTTCCAAGTATCTCTTCTATTAGAACTTTCTAGAAGAGATAGTAAAATCCTTGCCACATGTCAGTGTCCTGAATAATCCTCAGTGAATTCTCCAGAAGCCTTCCATAAATTAGCAATACAAAAGAAGATAAGAAACCTTGTAATATATATTTTTTTCACCTCCAAATATTTTTTTTCTCTACATATAATACTTCTTCCCTCTCTTACTTGAACTGATCATTCATTTTTAATTCACTGACAATTTATTTAACCCCTTAGCGACAGAGTCAATTTAGTACTTAATGACCGAGCTAATTTTTACAATTCTGACCACTGTCACTTAATGAGGTTATAACTCTGGAACACTTTAACAGATCCCGCTGATTCAGAGATCGTTTTTTTCATGACATATTGTACTTTATGTTCCTGGTAACATTTCTTCGATATTACTTGCAATTATTTTTTTTTAAAATGGAAATATGGGGAACATTTTTTAAATTTTGCAACTTTCCACATTTGTATTTTTATGCCCTTAAATCAGAGAGAGATGTCACAAAAAATAGTTAATAAATAACATTTCCCACATGTCTACATTACATCAGCACAATTTTGGAAACAAAAAAATGTTTTTTTGTTAGGGAGTTATAAGGGTTAAAAGTTGACCAGCAATTTCTCATTTTTACAACACCATTTTTTTTTAGGGACCACATCACATTTGAAGTCATTTTGAGGGGTCTATATGATAGAAAATAACCAAGTGTGATGCCATTCTAAAAACTGCACCCCTCAAGGTGCTCAAACCCATATTCAAGAAGTTTATTAATCCTTTATGTGCTTCACAGGAACTGAAACAATGTGGAAGGAAAAAAATGAACATTTAACTTTTTTTTGCAAACATTTTACTTCAGAACCATTTTTTTATTTTCACAAGTGTGAAGACAGAAATTTAACCATAAATTTTGTTGTGCAATTTCTCCTGAATACGCTGATACCCCATATGTGGGGGTAAACCACTGTTTGGGCGCACCGCAGAGCTTGGCTGGAATTGAGATCGGATGCCATGTCACGTTTAGAGAGCCCCTGATGTGCCTAAACAGTGGAAACGCTCCACAAGTGACACCATTTTGGAAATTAGACCCCTTAAGGAACTTAGAAGTGTGGTGAGCACTTTAAACCCCCAGGTGCTTCACAGAAGTTTATAACGTAGAGCCGTGAAAATAAAAAATCGAATTTTTTCTACAAAAATGATATTTTTGCCCCCAAATTTTTATTTTCACAAAGGTAACAGGAGAAATTGGACCACAAAAGTTTTTGTGCAGTTTCTCCTGAGTATGTCAATACCCCATATGTAGGGGTAAACCACTGTTTGGGTGCACCGCAGAGCTTGGAAGAGAAGGAGTGCCATTTTACTTTTTCAATACAGAATTGGCTGGAATTGAGATCGGACGCCATGTCGTGTTTGGAGAGCCCCTGATGTGCCTAAACAGTAGAAATCCCCCACAAGTGACCCCATTTTGGAAACTAGACCCCTTAAGGAACTTATCTAGAAGTGTGGTTAGCACTTTAAAACCCCAAGTGCTTCACAGAAATTTATAAAGTAGAGCCGTGAAAATAAAAAAATCCTCAAAAATGATTTTTTATCCTGCATTTTTTTATTTTCTCAAGGGTATCAGGAGACATTGGACCCTAAAATCTGTTGACCAGTTTGTCCTGAGTATGCTGATACTCCATATGTGGGGTAGGCACTATTTGGGCACCCATCGGGGCTCGGAAGGGAAGGAGCACCGCTTGGAATGCAGACTTTGATGGGATGGTCTGCGTTCGTCATGGTGCATTTGCAGAGCTCCTGATGTACCTAAACAGCAGAAACCCCCCACAAGTGACCCCATTTTGGAAACTAGACCCCCCAAAGAGCATATCTAGATGTCTGGTGAACACTATGAACCCCCAACTGCTTCACAGAAGTTTATAATGTAGAGCCATGAAAATAAAAAAGTCATATTATTTCCACAAAAATGATCTTTTCACCCCCAAATTTTAACTTTCACAAGGGTAACAGGAGAAATTGGATCCCAAAATGTATTGTGCAATTTATGCTGAGTAGGCTGATACCCCATATGTGGGGGGGACCACGGTTTGGGTGCATGACAGAGCTCGGAAGGGAAGGAGCGCCTTTTTGGAATGCAGACTTTGATAGAATGGTCTGCGGGCATTATGTTGCGTTTGCAGAGCCCCTGATGTACCTAAACAGTAGAAACCCCCCACAAGTGACCCCATTTTGGAAACTAGACCCCACAAGGAACTTATCTAGATGTGTGGTGAGAACTTTGCATGCCCAAGTGCTTCACAGAAGTTTATAATGCAGAGTCGTGAAAATAAAAAATATATTCCTAATCCAAACCCTAACAATAATCACAACTCTAACCTTAACTTTAGCCGCAACCCTAGCCATAACTTTAGCCCCAACCCTAACCCTAGCCCTAACCCTAACTTTAGCCCCAACCCTAGCCCTAACCCTAACCCTAAATTTAGCCCGAACCCTCGCATGCGTGGCTGTAACTCCGCCCCTCCTCCCCAGGACATAGACTGGGCAGCAGATGCGTTGAAAAACTGCATCCGCTGCCCATGTTGTGGACAATTTTCACAACGTGCGTTGGTACGTCAGGCCGACGCATTGTGACTAGGGTTGAGTGAAACGGGTCGGCCATTTTCAGAAGTCGCCGACTTTTGGCAAAGTCGGGTTTCATGAAACCCGACCCGACCCCTGTGTGGGGTCGGCCATGAGGTCGGCGATCTTCTGAATCTGGTATCGGAATTCCGATACCGAGTTCCGATATGTTTGCAATATCAGAAATCGGTATTGGAATCCATATTTAAGTGTAAAATAAAGAATTAAAATAAAAAATATTGCTATACTCACCCTCTGACGCGCCTTGGTACTAACCGGCAGCCTTCCTTCCTTAGAATCAGCGCGTGAAGGGCCTTAGATGACGTCGCGGCTTGTGATTGGTCGCGCGACCGCCCATGTGACCGCTCTCGCGACCAATCACAAGCCGCGACGTCACCGGAGGTCCTTCAAGCGCTGATTCTTAGGAAGGAAGGCTGCCGGAAAGAAGCAGGGCGCATCCGAGGGTGAGTATATACCTAATAGGAGTATACTCACCCTCGGACGCGCCCTGCTTCCGCCACATGGGCGGTCGCGCGACCAATCACAAGCCGCAACGTCATCTAAGGCCCTTCACGTGCTGATTCTAAAGAAGGAAGGCTGCCGGTTAGTACCAGGGCGCGTCAGAGGGTGAGTATAGCAATATTTTTTATTTTAATTCTTTATTTTACACTTAAATATGGATCCCAGGGCCTGAAGGAGAGTTTCCTCTCCTTCAGACCCTGGGAACCATTGGAAACCCAATACACTGCATTGGGTTTCGTGTTTCGGCCGACCCTGACCCCGACTTTTTTATAGGATCGTCCGATTTCCCTCGACCCGACTTTTGAAAAAGTCGGGTTTCGTGAAACCCGACCCGATCCTCTAAAAGTAAAAGTCGCTCAACCCTAATTGTGACGGCCCCGTACCGACGCAAGTGTGAAAGAAGCCTAACCCTAGCCCTAACCCTAAATTTAGCCCCAACCCTAACCCTAAATTTAGCCCCAACCCTAACCCTAAATTTAGCCCCAACTCCTCTAGCTGCCGACCGGCAGATCATGGCGGGCGCACTGAGCATGCGCCCACCATTTTCTTACCGGATGAAGAAGCCGATGGGCAGGAGGGGATGCTGGAGGACCCAGGGACCCCGGTAAGTATAGCAGGGTCCCTGAATTCCCCTATTTCTCTGTCCTCTGGTGTGCGATCACATCAGAGGACAGAGAATGACACATACTTTTTTATTTTTTGCGGCCACCGGTAAACAGTTAACTACCGTAAAAAACTGACCCCGATCATGTTCTCTGACCCCAAAGATTCTCCGGGTGCCGGCCGGCAGGCGCACTACACATGCGCCGCCATTTTTGGGCCAGAACAAGATGGCGGCGCCCATCGGGAGCCACGAGGAGCACGGGGGGAGACAGGTGAGTATCGGGGGCGATCGCGGACCCCATTTCTCTGTCCTCTGATGTGCATTCACATCGGAGGACAGAGAAATTAAATGGGAAATCGTTGGGGTTTTTTTGCGACCGCCGGCAAACGGTTAAATACCTGCGATTGCAACTTGGGGTCGGTAAAAAAAACCCCGAATCATGTTCTCTGGGGTCTCGGCTACCTCCGGCAATCGAGACCCCAGAGAAAATCCGACTCGGGGGGCGCTATTCACTTTTTCCACAGCGCCATTAATTAACGGCGCTGTGGTTTAAGTACCCTTAACTGCCGCCGTTAAAAGGCGTATCGGCGGTCATTAAGGGGTTAATAAGAATTGCAATTGTCACTGATGGTTACATCTATTCCCCATAGAGGTCTATGGAGAGGAAAGGGGGAGATGAAGTGACCAGTATGACACCGTGAAACAGAGAACACAGAGATGCTGCTGTCTATGATGTGTCACTGACTTATCCCAGTGCTGGAGTCACAATAACACTGCTTAATACTGGTGAATAATGTTTTCAATGCTGCTTCTTCTGACTGTGTGAGAGATAATAGAGCAGAATCTGCTTTGTATCTGCTGTATATTGCAACTAGTCTCTGTCTATTACATCAAGGAAAACTGATAATTAGATATGAAACCTGTGGAGGAGTAAAATTGCTGAAAATTGCAGGATAATAGTAATAATATCTAATATATAATTGCCTAGAATACTACTTCCTGCAATTTGTGCCAACTTCCGTGGCTTTGTCCGGAGCTAATGTCCGGAGCTAATGTCCGGAGCTAATGTCCGGAGCTAATGTCCGGAGCTAATGTCCGGAGATTAATTGCCTAGAATACTACTTCCTGCAATTTGTGCCAACTTCCGTGGCTTTGTCCGGAGCTAATGTCCGGAGCTAATGTCCGGAGCTAATGTGTGGAGATAATGTCCGGAGCTAATGTCCGGAGCTAATGTCCGGAGCTAATGTCCGGAGCTAAGTGACGTCAACAGTGTCCAGTGTCTGATTGGTTGCCGCCTGCTGCGAGCGACCAATCAGAAACGTGCCGTACTGTGACACACTCCGCCCGCCATTTTGGTGTGATTTTTGAATTTTTACCTCACAGCAAGTTTCTACTGCGTGGAGGCGGGCCCAGTGACGTTGCTCTTCAAGCTCCTGCCGAATTTCGTCAAAAAAATGATAATACCATTTACCAAAACTATATATATTTAGTTGTGAAGTGGTTCAGTGACATTTTCACACCAATTTTGAACTTTTGTTTGGTGTTTTCTCCATATACTGCCTATTATTTTTGTTCTTTCTTACTATTATTTATTAATTGTATTATTCTTACATTTGAATAAATAAAGTATATATGGATTCTAGACTCCCGATTCTTTAGAATCGGGCTGCCATCTAGTTTATTTATAAAAATCTTTATTTTTATATAGCGCTAACGTATTCCGCAGCGCTTTACAGTTTGCACACATTATCATTGCTGTCCCCATTGGGGCTCACAATCTAAATTCCCTATCAGTATGTCTTTGGAATGTGGGAGGAAATTGGAGTACCCGGAGGAAACCCACGCAAACACGGGGAGAACATACAAACTCCTTGCAGATGTTGTCCTTCGTGGGATTTGAACTCAGGACTCCAGCGCTGCAGAGCATTGACGTATATTGAACGCAGGTGATTCCACATGTGTTCATTGAACCTTGCGGAATCACCATGTCCAATACTTTGTACAAGTGACATTTATCTTGCGGAGACTCGTTTCTCTGCAAGATAAATAGACATGCTGCAGTCTACAGAGACTCGCCACATGTCCGTCTCCGCGGGTGTCTGTGCACGTATAGTGGGCATGGGATTTCTTAAAATCCCATCCACTCTGCTGCACATATATGCAGCGTCCAACATGTATAATGCAGCCCCCTCTAAGTATACTACATCCCCCTTCAGAGTATACTGCAGCCCCCCTCATATAGTATAATGTAGTCCCCTCAGAGAGTCTAATGTAGTCACCTCATAGATCATAATGCAGCCCCCCTCAGAGTACAATGCAGCCCCCCTCAGAGTATAATGTAGCCCCCCTCATAGAGTATACTGCAGCCCTCCTCATAGAGTATACTGCAAACCACCTCAGAGTTCACTGCAGCCCCCTCCTAGCGTATAATGTGGTCCCCTCACAGAACATAATGCAGCCCCTCTCAGAGTATAATGCAGCCCCCTCCGAGTATAATGCAGCCCCCCACACACAGTATAATGCAGCCCCTTCAGAGTATAATGCAGCCCCTTCAGAGTATAATGCAGCTCCTTTAGAGTATAATGCAGCCCCCTCAGAGTATAATGTATCCCCCACAGAGTATAATACAGCCCCCCTACTGAATATAATACAGCACAATTAGAGTATAATGCAGCCCCATCAGAATATAATGCTTCCTCCACAAACACTGTATAATTCAGCCCCCCCCACAAGCAGACAGTAAAGTGCAGCCCCACACACAGTACAATGCAGCCCCACCTACATACGGTATAGTGCAGTCCCCATGCACCGTTTTGCACAGCCCACATGCACAGTATAATACAACCCCTCAGTGTATAATACAGCCCTGTCAGAGCATAATGCAGCACCCTCAGAGTATAATGCAGCCCCAACACACACAGTGTTGTGAATTCTGTTATCGAACTCCCTCCTGTGGTCATGAATGGTACTTTGGTGAGTTCTGTCCATGGACTCCCTCTGGTGGCTGTGAGCGGAGCTACTGCTTCTGAGGTTCCTTCCACAGGTGACGTAGTTTATTCTTTGGCTGGCTGCTCTATTTAACTCCACTCAGATTGTTAATCCATGCCAGCTGTCAATGTTCTTGTACTGGTTCAGTTCGCTCTTGGATCTTTCTGGTGACCTGTCTACTCCAGCAGAAGCTAAGTCCCTGCTAGTTAATTATTTGTTCATGGTTTCCTTGTCCAGCTTGCTATCATGATTTTGTCTCGCTAGCTGGAAGCTCTGGGATGCAGAGTGGCACCTCCGCACCGTGAGTCAGTGCGGAGGTCTTTTTGCACACTCTGCGTGGTCTTTTTGTAGTTTTTTGTGCTGATCGCAAAGATACCTTTCCTATCCTCAGTCTGTTTAGTAAGTCTGGCCTCCCTTTGCTGAAACCTGTTTCATTTCTGTGTTTGTGACTTTCATCTTAACTCACAGTCAATATATGTGGGGGGCTGCCTTTTCCTTTGGGGAATTTCTCTGAGGCAAGGTAGGCGTTATTTTCTGTCTCTAGGGCTAGTTAGCTCTTAGGCTGTGAAGAGGCGTCTAGCCGAGTTAAGTACGCTTCACGGCTATTTCTAGTTGTGTGATAGGATTAGGGGTTGCGGTCAGCAGAGCTTCCACTTCCCAGAGCTTGTCCTGTGAGTTTAACCATCAGGTCGTTCCGGGTGCTCCTAACCACCAGGTCCATAAAAGTACAGCTGGCCCAAAGTATTAATGCATCTCAATAGAGGGATAAGAGAAGTTCTGAGACCATTTTTTTTTCTCTGCAGTGTGTTTTGTCTTTCTTTTCCCCTTAACCTCTGGGTGGTTCAGGACACAGGTGTAGATATGGACATTCAAGGGCTGTCCTCTTGTGTGGATCATCTCACTGCAAGGGTGCAAAACATTCAAGATTTTGTGGTTCAGAATCCTATGTTAGAGCCTAGAATTCCAATTCCTGATTTGTTTTCTGGGGATAGATCTAAGTTCCTGAAATTCAAAAATAATTGTAAACTGTTTCTAGCTTTAAAACCCCGCTCCTCTGGTGACCTCGTTCAACAAGTAAAAATCATTATTTATTTGTTGCGTGGTGACCCTCAAGACTGGGCATTTTCCCTTGCGCCAGGAGATTCTGCATTGCGTGATGTAGATGCGTTTTTTCTGGCGCTTGGATTGCTTTATGATTAACCTAATTCAGTGGATCAGGCAGAGAAAATCTTGCTGGCTTTGTGTCAGGGTCAGGATGAAGCGGAGGTGTATTGTCAGAAGTTTAGAAAGTGGTCTGTGCTTACTCAGTGGAATGAGTGTGTCCTGGTGGCAATTTTCAGAATGGGTCTTTCTGAAGCCCTTAAGGATGTCATGGTGGGATTTCCCACGCCTGCTGGTCTGAATGAGTCTATGTCCTTGGCCATTCAGATCGATCAGCGCTTGCGTGAGTGCAAAGCTGTGCACCATTTGGCGGTATTCTCTGAGCATGGGCCTGAGCCTATGCAATGTGATAGGACTTTGACCAGAGCTGAACGGCAAGAACACAGACGTCGGAATGGACTGTGTTTTTACTGTGGTGATTCCACTCATGCGATCTCCAATTGTCCTAAGCGCACTAAGCGGTTCGCTAGGTCTGGCACCATGGGTACGGTACAGTCAAAATTTCTTTTGTCCGTTACTCTGATTTGCTCTTTGTCGTCCTATTCTGTTATGGCATTTGTGGATTCAGGCGCTGCCCTGAATTTGATGGACTTGGAGTTTGCCAGGCGCTGTGGTTTTTTCTTGGAGCCCTTGCAGTATCCTATTCCATTGAGCGGAATTGATGCTACGCCTTTGGCCAAGAATAAGCCTCAGTACTGGACTCAATTGACCATGTGCATGGCTCCTGAACATCAGGAGGATATTCGCTTTTTGGTGTTGCATAATCTGCACGATGTGGTCGTTTTGGGGTTGCCATGGCTACAGGTCCATAATCCAGTATTGGATTGGAAATCTATGCCTGTGTCCGGCTGGGGTTGTCAGGTGGTACATGGTGATGTTCCATTGCTGTCAATTTCGCCTTCCACTCCTTCTGAAGTCCCTGAGTTTTTGTCAGACTACCGGGATGTATTTGATGAGCCCAAATCCAGTGCTCTACCTCCTCATAGGGATTGCGATTGTGCTATTAATTTGATTCCTGGTAGTAAGTTTCCTAAGGGCCGACTGTTTAATTTATCTGTGCCAGAGCACGCCGCTATGCGGAGTTATATAAAGGAATTCTTGGAGAAAGGTCATATTCGCCCGTCGTCATCACCGTTGGGAGCAGGGTTCTTTTTTGTGGCCAAGAAGGATGGTTCTTTGAGACCTTGTATTAATTACCGCCTTCTTAATAAGATCACAGTCAAACTTCAGTACCCTTTGCCGCTGCTGTCTGATTTGTTTGCTCGGATTAAGGGGGCTAGTTGGTTCACCAAGATAGATCTTCGAGGGGCGTATAATCTTGTGCGAATTAAACAGGGCGATGAATGGAAAACAGCATTTAATACGCCCGAGGGCCATTTTGAGTATCTGGTTATGCCATTCGGGCTTTCTAATGCTCCATCTGTGTTTCAGTCCTTTATGCATGACATCTTCCGAGAGTACCTGGATAGATTCATGATTGTATATTTGTATGATATTTTGGTCTTTTCGGATGATTGGGAGTCTCATGTGAAGCAGGTCAGAATGGTGTTCCAGGTCCTTCGTGCGAATTCCTTGATTGTGAAGGGGTCAAAATGTCTCTTTGGAGTTCAGAATGTTTCATTTTTGGGTTTCATTTTTTCCCCTTCTACTATCGAGATGGACCCTGTTAAAGTTCAGGCCATTTATGATTGGACTCAGCCGACATCTGTGAAGAGCCTGCAGAAGTTCCTGGGCTTTGCTAATTTTTACTGTCGGTTCATCGCTAATTTTTCTAGTGTTGCTAAACCGTTGTCCAGCGGAGAAACTGTTTGTCCCTGATAGATGGACTAGTAGAGTTATCTCTGAGGTTCATTGTTCGGTGTTGGCTGGTCATCCTGGAATCTTTGGTACCAGAGATTTGGTGGCTAGATCCTTTTGGTGGCCTTCTTTGTCACGGGATGTGCGCTCTTTTGTGCAGTCCTGTGGGACTTGTGCTCGGGCAAAGCCCTGCTGTTCTCGTGCCAGTGGGTTGCTTTTGCCCTTGCCGGTCCCGAAGAGGCCCTGGACGCATATTTCCATGGATTTTATTTCAGATCTCCCTGTCTCTCAAAGGATGTCGGTCAATTGGGTGGTTTGTGATCGCTTCTCTAAGATGGTCCATTTGGTACCCTTGTCTAAATTGCCTTCCTCCTCTGATTTGGTGCCATTGTTTTTCCAGCATGTGGTTCGTTTGCATGGCATTCCGGAGAACATCGTCTCGGACAGAGGTTTTCAGTTTGTTTCGAGGTTTTGGCGGTCCTTTTGTGCTAAGATGGGCATTGATTTGTCTTTTCCTTCGGCTTTCCATCCTCAGACTAATGGCCAAACCAAACGAACTAATCAGACTTTGGAAACATATCTGAGATGCTTTGTTTCTGCGGATCAGGATGATTGGGTGTCCTTCTTGCCTTTGGCTGAGTTCGCCCTTAATAATCGGGCCAGCTCGGCTACTTTGGTTTCGCCTTTTTTCTGTAATTCTGGTTTCCATCCTCGTTTCTCTTTAGGGCAGGTTGAGCCTTCGGACTGTCCTGGTGTGGATACTGTGGTGGACAGGTTGCAGCAGATTTGGACTCATGTGGTGGACAATTTGACATTGTCCCAGGAGAAGGCTCAACGTTTCGCTAACCGCCGGTGCTGTGTTGGTCGCCGACTTCGTGTCGGAGATTTGGTTTGGTTGTCGTCTCGTTATGTTCCTGTGAAGGTTTCCTCTCCTAAGTTTAAGCCTCGTTTCATTGGTCCGTATAAGATTTCTGAAGCTCTCAATCCTGTGTCATTTCGTTTGGCCCTTCCAGCTTCTTTTGCCATCCATAATGTGTTCCATAGGTCGTTATTGCGGAGATACGTGGCACCTATGGTTCCCTCCGTTGATCCTCCTGCCCCGGTGTTGGTCGAGGGGGAGTTGGAGTATGTGGTGGAGAAGATTTTGGATTCTCGTATTTCGAGACGGAAACTCCAGTACCTGGTCAAGTGGAAGGGTTATGGTCAGGAAGATAATTCCTGGGCTTTTGCCTCTGATGTTCATGCTGCCGATCTAGTTCGTGCCTTTCATTTGGCTCATCCTGATCGGCCTGGAGGCTCTGGTGAGGGTTCGGTGACCCCTCCTCAAGGGGGGGTACTGTTGTGAATTCTGTTGTCGAACTCCCTCCTGTGGTCATGAATGGTACTTCGGTGAGTTCTGTCCATGGACTCCCTCTGGTGGCTGTGAGTGGAGCTGCTGCTTCTGAGGTTCCTTCCACAGGTGACGTAGTTTATTCTTTGGCTGGCTGCTCTATTTAACTCCACTCAGATCGTTACTCCATGCCAGCTGTCAATGTTCTTGTACTGGTTCAAATTCAAGGGAATGGAGCACACTCAGCAAATCAGGTGGTGCAGGCTGTACTTGGGAAGAACCCAATACCAGTCAAATAAACGATAAAACAGCCGCACTCTCTTGGGTTATAGCTTGCAAAGTGGGGTATTTATTCACATGTGTTTGACATGCAAATATATGTACACATACAGCAGGATAAGAAAAAAAGTGACATTTCGACCCAATTCCGGGTCTTTCTCAAACTGAGTAGCAGATACTGTTTGAAAGTTTGAAATTAGGTCCCAAAAAGGGCTCCTCTAAGTGTGGCGCTGGGGTATCCTGCTTCCTGGAAGTGTGTTGTACTGGTTCAGTTCGCTCTTGGATCTTTCTGGTGACCTGTCTACTCCAGCAGAAGCTAAGTCCCTGCTAGTTAATTATTTGTTCATGGTTTCCTTGTCCAGCTTGCTATCATGATTCTGTCTCGCTAGCTGGAAGCTCTGGGATGCAGAGTGGCACCTCCGCACCGTGAGTCGGTGCGGAGGTCTTTTTGCACACTCTGCGTGGTCTTTTTGTAGTTTTTTGTGCTGATTGCAAAGATACCTTTCCTATCCTCAGTCTGTTTAGTAAGTCTGGCCTCCCTTTGCTGAAACCTGTTTCATTTCTGTGTTTGTGACTTTCATCCTAACTCACAGTCAATATATGTGGGGGGCTGCCTTTTCCTTTGGGGAATTTCTCTGAGGCAAGGTAGGCGTTATTTTCTGTCTCTAGGGCTAGTTAGCTCTTAGGCTGTGAAGAGGCGTCTAGGCCGAGTTAGGTAAGCTCCACGGCTATTTCTAGTTGTGTGATAGGATTAGGGGTTGCGGTCAGCAGAGCTTCCACTTCCCAGAGCTTGTCCTGTGTGAGTTTATCGATCAGGTTGTTCCAGGTGCTCCTAACCACCAGGTCCATAACAACACAGTATCATTCAGCCCCCACACAGTATTATGCAGCCCCCCACACACAGTATAATGCAGTCCCCCATGCACAGAATAGTGCATCCCTCACACACAGTATAATGCAACCCCCACACACAGTATAGTGCAATCCACACACAATACAGTGCAGTCCTCCACACTCAGTATAGTGCAGTCCCCCACACAGTATAGTGCATTCCCCCACATACAGTGTACTGCAGCCCACACACACACACACACACACACACAAAACAGTATAGTGCAGTCCCTCCACACATAATATAGTGCAGACACACACACACAAAGACACAACACAGTATAGTGCAATTTATCCACACACAGTATAGTGCAGACACACACACAGACACAACACAGTATAGTGCAGTCCCTCCACACACAGTATGGTGCAGAGAAACACACACAATACCTACCTCTCCTCCTCTTTCTCTTGCTGCTCCGGTTTCTGCAAAGCCTCTCAGTGTCTCATCAGCTCCGCTGCTGGAGAATGCTGAGTCACAGGCAGAGGGGGGTGATGGGAGAGGGAGCGCCACATGATGCTCTCTCCTCCATCACTGCTTTCAAATGTATCGGCATCTATGATGCCAATAAATTGAATGTGCGATGCATGCAGGGTGGTATGCCGCTATTAGCGGAACGCCACTGGCTGTTGGTCTCTGGAGGAGCTGAGGCCCTAGGCAGCTGCCTAGTCTGCCTGCCCCTAATGCTGGCCCTGCACACATGATGGCTAATTCACGAATCAACTAATATGAAAAGTGTATTTTTTATGCAGATTTCTGTTGTGGATTAACTTTTAGTTGCAATATTACAAATTTTAATAAACATATTAAAATTTAAAGGCCCCAAAAACTGATGGTTCATATGCAATTCTGTAATTATTACAATGAATACTGCTAAAGTATTGTCCTTGCTTCAGCTATCTAAACATTTGTTCTGTATTGTTAGATAAAGATGATAATTAATGAAAAAAAAAAGAATTTACAGAGCTACTTGACCCAAAAGATTTAGTGTGATATTTTTTCTGATTTCCCCATTGAGCTCCATTTCGAATGACAGATGAAAAAAACAATCCATTGTTTTTAAAAACTCATCCTTTACACTGAAGTCAAGGATAGCTGTCTGACAAAGTAGTGTCACACCGACTACCAATATTAATTGATCAATAAACAGGTAGATTAATTACACAGCTTAGGAAAGTCAGAAGCCTCTCGTGAAGTAGAAGGCCAATAGCTTGGCTGCATCTTTATAAAATTTCCTTTAATTCAATATTTTTTTATGTTGTACATCCCTTCCAGTATCGAATTTTTGGATTACATTTTATTTGATGCATTAGAAAGATAAGTCTGAAGCTTGTAAACTAATTCTCTATCTCACATATGAAACCCCTCACTAGACATAAAAACACGCAAGACTTAAACAATGAGTTTTTAATTTGTAAAATATTATACACATGGATAGCCGTATTTAATATGAAAAGGTTACGCTTCTACTTACATTTTGTTAAATGCACATATTGTCCATGATATCGAGGGAAACATATTTAGAACCCATCTGTTTTTTCCTAACTCTAGCTGTAAATCTAATACTAAGCAATTTCTTTTCCTCCTAGAATTATAAATTCTATACTCAAGAGTATTGGAAACAGAAACATGAAGGCAGTAAATGAACGGGAATAATATGTTAATTAAAGCATTTTAATATAAGAACTTCATATGTGACAGCAATTGAAAGTGAGTCAAGGCTTAATGTCACATATGAAACAATGCCAAAGACACTTCAACCCAAGTCTGGGGAGGAAATGAAGTCCTTTGAGTACTGGGACTCGACCAGCTGCATAGACATGCATGGATGGTGACCACGGTGTGCATATTTAGTCCTAATTAGAAGAAATGTATGTATTTCCTGATTTAAGTATGTTTGCCATATATTATACCTTATGTACTTAAGAGCGGATGCAACCTATTCAATATTCTTAAGGAGCAAATTTCTGTGTAGGCAACAATGGTGTCATGATGTATTATGTGTACCGTAGAGGTGCATATCATAGGATATCACCCGGTAAGCATCAGACAGTCGCCGCTATACATTAAAAGCCTCCTAAGTGATTATAAAATAGATTATGCAAATCATGTATAATGAAGTGATTACATCAGAAGGATAGTGGTTGTGCTGCAATCTATGCAATTAGCATTTATCTTTCATCATTGATTATGGCAGTTTACACTAAGCTCTAATGATCAGTTCCATTAAATAAATCAAACTCTCCTGACCAGTGCATACATATCATTTAGAAGCATGTTATTTCCATGTCATGATATTTTTAGCCCCCCAAAAATTCTAAACATAGAAATATTAAATGGTTATCTAGAAACAAAAAACTAAATATGCCTAAAAAGCTATTTATACAATATACTATTATAGTTCAATTTTCAAAGGCACCCGATCTAAAAATATACTCTTGTGTCTTATGCCCTCGACATAATGCAGCATTACCTGTGTTAATAATAATAATAATATAGCGCCAACATATTCCGCAGCACTTTACATTTTTAGAGGGGACTTGTACAGACGATAAAATACATTACAGAATAAAAATAATCACATAAATCAACAAATACCAAGAGGAATGAGGGCCCTGCTCACAAGCTTACAATCTATGAGGAAAAGGGGAGACACGAGAGGCGGATGGTAACAATTTCTTTCATTGTTCTGACCATAAATAATGTAATGAATCGGGTGTTCATGTAATGCTGCATAAACCTGTTATCAGCCATAATGTGTAAAAGTACAGACACAAAGGGCTACTAAATGCATACAGTATGTGAAAATATAATATGAGGAACCTGGTTTTGAGGAAAATTGTGACTGGGCAACACAGGGATAGTTTAATAAATGTGTTGAGGATGTAGGCCAGTCTGAAGAAATGCATTTTAGGGCACGCTTAAAACTGTGGGTATTAATTGAATTATCCTGAGTAGTGCATTCGAAAGAATTGGCGCAGCACGCAAGAAGTCTTGGAGATGGGAGTGAGAGGTTCTAATTATTGAGGATGTTACTCTTAAGTCATTAGAAAAACCGAGGGCACGGGTAAGGTGGTAGACTGAGATGAGGGCTTTGTGGGTGAGGGTAGTAGGTTTGTACTGGATTCTGGAGTGGATGGGTAACCAGTGCAATGACTGGCACAAGGGAGAGGCATCGGTGTAACGGTTGATGAGGAATATGATCCTGGCTGCAGCATTCAGGACAGATTGGAGAGGGGAGAGTTTGGTAAGAGGGAGACCGATTAGTAGAGCGTTACAATAGTCCAGATGAGAAAAAATGAGAGCAGCAGTAACAGTTTTTGTAGAGTCAAAAGTAAGAAAAAGTCAAATTCTCAAAATGTTTTTGAGGTGCAGATAACAAGAGCAAGCCAGTGAACAGATGTGGTGGGTGAATGAAAGCTTTGAATCAAGTATGACCCCAGGACAGGGGGCATGTTGCTGGGAAGTAATGGTAGAACCACACACGGAAATGGCAATAGGTAGGCCAGTAGAGGGAGGAAACACGAGTTCAGGTTTTGATAGTTTCAGCTTCAGATAGAGGGAGCACATGATGTTGGAGACAGAGGTAAGACAATCACTGATGTCTGGATGGTATTGTGATAGAGATGGTACTGGATGGTGCCTTCCCGAGGCAGCTGGCACAGCTATTTAAATAAGTTAGTCAGCCAGCCTTCCTTCAACACAGCACTGATGACATGCTAACACAGGAAATTCTGTCCTCTGATGGATACTTAAAGGGGTTGTCCACTATTTGGACACACCTTCACAATATCTGTTTCCCTCATGTAAAATAATAATGTCAGCACCGGCTTTCCAAAGGATAACATTGTTATGTCACATGATCCCTGCAGCTAATCAGCACTAGCTTCACTCTTCCCATCTTTAGACAAATAGTTGTTAATATTTGACAAGGCGTAGTGTTGAGCGATACCGTCCGATACTTGAAAGTATCGGTATCGGATAGTATCGGCCGATACCCAAAAAATATCGGATATCGCCGATACCGATATCCGATACCAATACAAGTCAATGGGAGATCAAGTATCGGAAGGTATTCTCATGGTTCCCAGGGTCTGAAGGAGAGGAAACTCTCCTTCAGACCCTGGGAACCATAGGGATGTGTAAAATAAAGAATTAAAATAAAAAATATTGATATGCTCACCTCTCCGGCGGCCCCTGGACTTCACGCTGCTAACCGGGAGGCTTCTTTGTTTAAAAAGCGCGCCTTTCGGACCTGTGAATGACGTCCCGGCTTCTGATTGGTCGCGTGCCGCCCATGTGACCGGCACGCGACCAATCAGAGGCCGCGACGTCATTCGCAGGTCCTCAATTCCTAGCATTAGCAGTTTTGTGAATGAGAATGACGTCGCGGCCTCTGATTGGTCGCGTGCCGGTCACATGGGCGGCACGCGACCAATCAGAAGCCGGGACATCATTCACAGGTCCAAAAGGCGCGCTTTTTAAACAAAGAAGCCTCCCGGTTAGCAGCGTGAAGTCCAGGGGCCGCCGGAGAGGTGAGCATATCAATATTTTTTATTTTAATTCTTTATTTTACACATCCCTATTAATTTGATACCGATACCCGATATCACAAAAATATCGGATCTCGGTATCGGAATTCCGATACCGCAAGTATCGGCCGATACCCGATACTTGCGGTATCGGAATGCTCAACACTAACAATGGGAAGTCATAGGCATTAAGAAGGGGTTGTCCAAGCAGTGGAATATGCCACTAAACTTGAAGAAGACGAGGGATCCAGATAGTTTCAGAATGAGGGACTATTGCATATTTTAGTATATTTTTTTACTTAAAAACTCCTTTAAAAGTTTTTGCATATAATATGCATCTGTGCCCCGGAATTTCTGCTTTATAACTTATTTTTCTGGTGACAACCAAAAAACACAACAGATTTAAATATATAGTAATGTTTTTCAAAAAATAATCCAACATCCAGAGACCTTTTGTAAAAAAAAGTAATCACACTATGAGTGCCAGTCATATGTACGGGTTTATTTCAAAAACCTGACCTGCACATCCAAACATAGACTGAGTGTGAACAGGTGCTGAACCCAGAGTCGCCAACTCGTATATAGTTAAGTAAAAAGGGCAGCACACTGCAGCGCCAAAACATGCAAACTTGAAAACACGAAATTTGAACTGCATTACTGCACTAGAAATATGAAAAATGAGAGCTTTTAGCGCATAAAAATGGCCATATTTATGTGTACCTCGTAGCCACTTTACGGCATCTCTCTTATACGAGGTCCTACGCTTGACCTACCTCACCGAGAATAAACGTCTCCATCTGAATGGGTACATGTGAAACCTCTTCTTGGACTCAAATTCTCTCTTTCTGTGGAGGGGTATTGGACCTACTATAATTAAAACACCTGTGGCTAGGAGGCGGGGAGTGCACGATCAGAAGGCTAAAGAATACATTTCAAAAACCTGACCTGCACATCCAAACATAGACTGAGTGTGAACAGGTGCTGAACCCAGAGTCGCCAACTCGTATATAGTTAAGTAAAAGTAATTAAAAAACGAATCCATGCCTAGGTGCCGACACAGCACACAACAGACTGCAGACCAAAATTGAACTTCTTTTTATTTCAGGAGAAAGTTTCTGAGTAAGATTATTGTAAGGGATAATTGTTCAACTTCTATAAACTTCGTTTACATCTAAATAGCCATTTCAGTTAGTTAACTGTTGAGATTTTTTCATTATAGTTGACTACAAACTATTCTTCTGAGTTCATTGAAGTTAAATTGGGAGGGGAAGGGATATTTGGTTGGGGATAGACGTAATTGATTGTAAGATTATAAACTGTTATGCTGTAATGCAGGCGAGCCCGTAAGTTACACTCATATTATTGCCCCAGTTCCCAGGGTGTTAATAGGTAAGTTGTCCAGTTTAAACAGACACATCAGTAGGTAGATTTATAGAAAGTATAGTAGGTACAGATTGTTTTGGCTCCACGCTATACAGCTAAAGGGTCTCAGTCTCCCAGCTGAATATCTGTGTAATGTTTTGAATGTTTTCTATCTTCTGGTTGAGTCATCCACATAACTAAGTAAAATAATTACAGTGCGTGAACTGTGTAGGTGTTGGTTTTCTCGAATGTGATTTCATTGTATCCTGAGGAACACACTCCTGTACATGACTTACACCACTTCACTAGCTGACACTGAACTCCCTCTAACCTGTAAGTGCCCTCCTTCTTAACAGCACTAGTGCCCACCAACTGGCTAATTTTAATCTTGACCATTTCCTATCTTACATGCTAACCTATTATCTGTATGCTATATTCTATTCTGTCCTAAGCTCGTTGTTATGCTATATTCACATTTTACATTAACACACCTTATACTGTACATCACCATGATACATTACATTAGAAATTAGTGGATCTGAGGAGGGAGTGTAGAATATGGGCAGTGCAGAATGTGGGTTCATCCACGGATCTCACAACGAACAACAACAGGATACTTCCAGCGCTTGTATGTTGAGCTTCGCCGACATCTGGGCAAATTGTTTGCCTATTGTCGCATGACCATCCCTACATCTGTTCGAGGAGCTACGACCTGGGCTTAAATACAGCTATACAAATACGTGGAGATGTATTTTCGCTGAAGAACATCTTCTCTTCACCCTGACGTACGTTTGCACTGTGTGATTGACATCATTTTTTTTTAGTTTTCCAATCTCTGTGTCCTCATTGTGTGCTTTTGTTTGAGTCTTTATTTGACAATGTGGCTAAAAGTTTTGTTCTGAATACCAGACTCCTTTTCTTTCTATTGTTCTGTATTCCTGCCTTCATTGGAGGTATGCTTCTTGTCATACTTCTGAGCACCCCCTCATGAACAGGTGAGCGACACCTATCATCCATTATGCTTTAGGCATACAGCATGAAAAAATGAGGCATATGTTTGCGCCTGGCCAAACCCAAGTTACAACAGCCCAACACACCACCAAATAATGTATAAGCAAATCACATTGGAAAACATTACCCATATTAGTGATGTCACTGTCGCATTAATTTTTTTTTGTTGATAGAAAGTGCCATGTGATTTTTTCCTGATCTTGTCATTTTTTGCCCAAATGTAAAATCTACTTATCTGTGTTGTTTTTGTTGATCCTCTATAGGTTTCTGCATACAGTCATGTCAAATGTTGCCTTCCATCATAAGTTTCTCCTTGGTAAGTTCAGCATTTCAGGAATTATTAGAAGAACATGTGATGAGATCTGGACCAAACTACAGCACATAGTGATGCCAGAGCCCGAGCATCATGACTGAGAATGGATTTCTCATGGTTTTCAGGAAAGATGCTAGTTCCAAAACTTCATAGAGGCACTGATTGGGAAACACATGTCTGTGAAGAAGCCAACTAACTCAGGATCCCGATATTTCAAAATTACAATTACAAAATGTATTTTTCCTTTGTGCTGTAGGCCTTGGTTGACAGCACATACAAGTTTGTGTTTGTGGATATTGGGGCCTATGGAAAAACTGTTCTTCCATAATGGGTCGGCGGCTTCAGAACAACATATCCAGCTCTTTTTGTCATGTTTTCAGACATGGTTGGAAACGAGGCAGTCCAAATAACGTGGCATGCTATGACACCCTTTCCACAATGTGGTCTTGATCACCATTGATGTATTTGTAATTACAGGTTGTCACATGAACGGAGAGTGGTCAAATGTGCCTTTGGAATAAAGTGTGCTAAATGGAGGGTGCTTATTTCAGCCCTCCAATTAAGTGAGCCAAATTTAAATTCAGAAGTGAAGACCCACGTAATTCTCCACAACTATGACAAGATCCACAAATATCTTGAGGATGTGCACGTTTCCAATCCTGGACCAGCTCCAGCTCTTCCAACTGCATGGCGGGAGCCTTCTGCACTTAAAGTACGGGACATTTTTGTAACATATTTCTCAACACCAGATGGAAGCATTCCCTGGCAAGTCTCTTTTGTTGTTTGACATTATAGTTTTTGTTTTTTTATGTGCCTTGTAACAGTTTTTGTTTGAAAAAATGTAAAAGATACCTTATCAGCAAATAATGTGTCCTTATAATAAATGATGAGGCATAATTCTAATAAACTTTCATTTATTTATACAAAAATAAAGGGCAAAAGCCACCATATTTTCATCAAATGGATGGTCATTTTTTAAACTGTTTTACAAAAAGAAAAAATTACAGATTGTGATAGGTAGTTTTAGAGGGAGGGTGAGTGCCAGGATTGTTTGAAGTATGATGTTGAGATTGTGGTTGAGGAGGAGGTAGAATGTAAGAGGTAGAGGGCATATGCTGCAATTGTAACAAGGTGGCATGGGGTGGTAGTCATGGGCGAGTTCACTACGTCACAGTCAGTGAGCACCCTGACCCCTTGCAAATAAAAAGACAGATAATGTCCCAGTCCTGTGACACAGTTGATTACCTTCAGCTCATGGTTGCTCTCCTTACTGGAACGGCATCCTCCAGATGCACCACACTCCACACTGGAGTTCCAACGGTAGAAAACTTTTAATAAAGTTGAGATGAATGAGGTAACACCTCCTGCACTTTCCCTATGAAAAATATGCAGCATGGTCAGCTCTCATCCAGTCTCGGAGAACCAAGTCTTTCTGGAGCACTTCCACAGCTCCAGTGCCCGTTCCCACTGCCCGGCAGTCCTTGGCAGTATTCTTTTGTCCTCCAGGGGTATACTTTGCTCCCAACAGTGAAGCACATCCTCGGGCTTGCCCGAGGCTCTGCTGGAAACAGAAACTTCCTGCGTCTTTTAGGCTGTTAACCCAGCCCTGGTTCTTAACCCCTTCTATCCCTAGTCTAATCATAGGAACATATTCAGTGCAGTTTACACATCATAGCGACATGCATACAAACAACACATACATTTATAAAACATAACATTAATGCATAGGCACATCAACAGGGTACCGCATGGGGTGCAAATATATATAGGAGAGAGGGGACTAATGAGGGTACCCGCCACCTCCTTACACAATGATGGGTTAACAGGCTCTGGGGGCCTATAGACTTGCCCACTTGGGTCATAATATGTTACCTCAACCTGGCTGCCTTTGGTCCACACTGTACTCACGTTGAGCCAAGCCGGGTAAGGACTAGTCGTCAGGTTTTTGCCCACTCAGGTGCCCATAATCAGTGGAATCAGAGTGGTGCTGGCTTGGCACTTTTGGTGGTGGTGGTGGTGGCTGTGCTACTGGTTGTTGGGGGCAATGTGGTGGTGGTAAGGCTGGTGCCTGCATTTCTTCGACCTCAGGCATACGGACCCGATTGGCCCTAGATAGAAAATTTAGGGACAGAGATGATGACAATGTCTATAATGCACGGTGGAATTAATGGAGCTACATAAGATAGATAGATAGATAGATAGATAGATAGATAGATAGATAGACATTTAAAAATGTTTGGTTGCATGTGAGCAGATAAAATGAGCATAATATCAGCAAACATTATTGTTCATTGCTGTGGTTTATTTCAGATACACTTACCTACATGTTAATTCCTACGACTAATAATATAAAATTTTCTATAAGTATTTCTGATTTCCCATTGAGTTAAATCTTTCATTCAGGACGATTTCATGCCGACCCAATGCTTGCTTTTTATGCTTTTGATTTAGTGATTAAAATAGTGTACATTATTCATTCTTTACTATAGCTTTATTTTTTAATTTTCATAGCTTGGACTTAGTGACAGGTACATAGGTGTTCCATTGTGATACAAAGAGGGGAACAATGGCATGCCAATTTTTGAGGCTGCTTTTATAATGCACAAATATATTTGAAGATTTCTATATAAAGAAGGAAAGAAAGAATTCAACAGAGCACACAATGACCCACATTTATTAAGCAGTTTATGACAGTTTTTTGTAGTATCTGAACCACAAATTTTTGCCCATATAATAAATTCAATTGAAATAGCTCCAAATCCACCTTTCCATATGCTGGTAGAAAAAAAGAAAGAAAATCAGTACTTGTAACTGAGAGCCAATGTGCCAATGTTTATAATGTATTAATTATACTACTTAACACACAAGTTTCCCCGTTACACACACACAAACACACACAAAGTTATGCTTCATATCACACTACAAAAAGGAGGAATGCACTAATTACTATTTTAATAACTGTTTTGCACTTTTAAACAGACAAAATCAATATAGCAAATATAGAGTTTTTTTTTTTTAAATGCTGAAAAATCCATATTACAGTGACAGGTTCCTGCCGTCGGGATGGGCATTAACATTAAGGCTATGTGCACACGATGCGGATTTTGCTGGGGATCCGCAGCAGTTTCCCATGAGTTTACAGTACAATGTAAACCTATAGAAAACCGAAAACGCTGTGCCCATGCCCAGAAACGCAGCGGTTTACATTCCGCAGCATGTCAATTCTTTGTGCGGAATCCGCAGCAGTTTTACACCTGCTCCATAATTGAAAACTGCAGGTGTAAAACCACAGTGGAATCCGCACAAAACCGCGGTAAATCCGCTATAAATCCGCAGGAAAAACGCGGTGTTTTCGCCCTGCGGATTTATCAAATCCGCTGCAGAAAAATCCGCAGAGGACCATTCTACGTGTGCACATACCCTAAAAGGTTTTTGCTACATCATATGAGAGCACACGAAAAGACGACCAATGTTGGGTATATTACAAATATGAAAAATCTTTATTGATACAAATACAACAAAAACAAAAAAAAAAGAGCATACAAATCCCTGGACTACAATAGTACAAGGTGAGAAAATGGTGGTGGCTACTGCAACAAATCGCCACTATACAAAAAAGGACGCGCAGACCGTAAAACCCAGACTACCATATAGTGTAGACATACGCCAGTAACTATACCCATATATAAAAAAGTAGCTAGCTAACGAATACATAGTGCACCTGCATAAAAGTGAAAAACACATGCAGCAAATTAAGTACATCACAGGACTATATACCACCGTGGGTTATTATCATGCTGCGCTATATTGAGCAGGGCCCCAATATGTCAGTGTGCTGAAAAAAGCAACTACACCATATATATGAGAGTTACCGCTTCTTATATAGATGTCTAATCCCCCTGGTCACACACTGCCATCCAACTAATAATGTACATGTAACTGTTAGAAATATAGCCAGGCAAAATAGCCGTAGGCTAAGCTCATAATTACCTGTACACGGGGGCATAGAACGTAGCTGGGTCCGGTGCACACGTCCGTCCGACGCGCGTTTCGGAGCGGAAGCTCCTTCATCAGGGGATATATTTCTAACAGTTACATTTACATTATTAGTTGGATGGCAGTGTGTGACCAGGGGGATTAGACATCTATATAAGAAGCGGTAACTCTCATATATATGGTGTAGTTGCTTTTTTCAGCACACTGACATATTGGGGCCCTGCTCAATATAGCGCAGCATGATAATAACCCACGGTGGTATATAGTCCTGTGATGTACTTAATTTGCTGCATGTGTTTTTCACTTTTATGCAGGTGCACTATGTATTCGTTAGCTAGCTACTTTTTTATATATGGGTATAGTTACTGGCGTATGTCTACACTATATGGTAGTCTGGGTTTTACGGTCTGCGCGTCCTTTTTTGTATAGTGGCGATTTGTTGCAGTAGCCACCACCATTTTCTCACCTTGTACTATTGCAGTCCAGGGATTTGTATGCTCTTTTTCTTTTTTTTTGTTGTATTTGTATCAATAAAGATTTTTCATATTTGTAATATACCCAACATTGGTCGTCTTTTCGTGTGGTTTCCACACCCTCCTAGTATTAAGTCCTTAAGGACTGGGTGCATTTATATCCAATACTTGGCAACAGAGATATTATATTGGAGATGTTTTTGATGTTGCTATTTAATACCTTTACCATTCTATCATATGAGAGCAGCCTGGCGTAGGGGCAGATACTCTGATTCCAGTGATCAGAGCTTTCTGTGTACACTGTGCATAGGCAGAAAACTGCCCATCAGTGGAGGTGACGGGGTTATATAGAGATCATAATTATGCTTGACTACCTGGGAGCAGGTTTATGAGTCCTTTGGTAATACATAGTAACATAGTAACATATTTATTAAGGTTGAATGAAGACTTTAAGTCCATCTAGTTCAACCCATAGCCTAACCTAACATGCCCTAACATGTTGATCCAGAGGAAGGCAAAAAAAAAACCCATGTGGCAAACAGTAAGCTCCACATTGGGGAAAAAAATTCCTTCCCGACTCCACATACGGCAATCAGACTAGTTCCCTGGATCAACGCCCTATCAAGGAATCTAGTGTATATACCCTGTAACATTATACTTTTCCAGGTATCCAATCCCCTCTTAAATTTAAGTAATGAATCACTCATTATAACATCATACGGCAGAGAGTTCCATAGTCTCACTGCTCTTACAGTAAAGAACCCGCGTCTGTTATTATGCTTAAACCTTTTTTCCTCCAAACGCAGAGGATGCCCCCTTGTCCCTGTCTCAGGTCTATGATTAAAAAGATCATCAGAAAGGTCTTTGTACTGTCCCCTCATATATTTATACATTAAAATAAGATCACCCCTTAGTCTTCGTTTTTCCAAACTAAATAGCCCCAAGTGTAATAACCTATCGCAGACCCCCCAGTTCTCTAATAACCTTGGTCGCTCTTCTCTGCACCCGCTCTAGTTCAGCTATGTATTTCTTATACACCAGAGACCAGAACTGTGCACAGTATTCTAAGTGTGGTCGAACTAGTGACTTGTATAGAGGTAAAATTATGTTCTCCTCATGTGCATCTATGCCTCTTTTAATGCATCCCATTATTTTATTTGCCTTTGTAGCAGCTGCCTGACACTGGCCACTGAACATGAGTTTGTCGTCCACCCATACACCCAGGTCTTTTTCATTGACAGTCTTGCCCAGAGTTTTAGAATTAAGCGCATAGTTATACATCTTATTACTTCTACCCAAGTGCATGACCTTACATTTGTCCCCATTAAAGCTCATTTGCCCAAGCTTCTAGTTTACATAAATCATCCTGTAATATAAAATTGTCCTCCTCTGTATTGTGTTGTGAATTCTGCTCTTGGGCTCCCTCCGGTGGTTATGAGTGGTAGTGCTACTGTCTTTGGATCGCAGCATTTATCTGCTGTGTTCACTTATTGCAATTTGGACTGGGCTATTTAGTCTTGCTTGATCCTTTAGACAGTACCAGTTGTCCATTGTTTTTGGAGGATTCACATCCCTACCTGGTCTCTCCTGTTTTGCTGTTCTTTTCAACAAAGATTAGTTCTGGCTTTGTTTTTGCTGTCCACATGCTGTGTGCCTTATAGTTCAGTGCATTTTCATGTTTTGTCTTGTCCAGCTTTGTCTGTGTAGGGATTTTTTTTCAGCCAAGCTGTATCTCTGGAGATGCAGATAGACCCTCCATGTCTTTAGTCAGATGTGGAGATTTGTATTTTCTGCTGTGGATATTTTCTAGTGTTTTAATACTGACCGCATAGTACTTTGTCCTATTCTTTCTTTTAAGCTAGAAAGGCCTCCTGATTTCAGTCTGCGTATGTCATTTCCCTCTCCTTTCACAGTCAATATTTGTGGGAGGCTGTCTATCCTTTGGGGATTTTCTCTGAGGCAAGATAGTCTTCCCGTTTCTATCTTTAGAGGAAGTTAGTTCTTAGGCTGTGTTGAGGTGTCTAGGGAGTGTTAGGTACATCCCACGGCTACTTCTAGTTGCGGTGCTAAGTTCAGGGTCTGCGGTCAGTACAGGTACCACCTTCTCCAGAGTACATCTCATGCTGCTCCTAGGCCACCAGATCATAACAGTATTGATTACCCTGCAGAATTTAGTGTCATCTGAAAATATTGAAATTCTGCTCTGAATGCCCCCTACAAGGTCATTCATAAATATGTTAAAAAGAAGAGGGCCCAATACTGACCCCTGTGGTACCCCACTGCTAACGACCCTTTGTTTCCTATCTGGCTATACGCCAGTCCTGTTGTACAGACCCTGTTATTATGGAGTCTTTAAAGATTAAAAATAATGGTCTATCAATGACTGTACTTAATTCCTGCAGTACTCGAGGGTGTATCCCATCCGGGCCCGGAGATTTGTCAATTTTAGTGATTTTTAGATGCCGCCGCACTTCCTGCTGGGTTAAGCAGGTTACATTTAATTGGGAATTTTTATCACTAGTCATTTTGTCTGCCATGGAATTTTCTTGTGTAAATACTGATGAAAAAAAGTAATTTAGCATATTGGCTTTTTCCTCATCCTCATCCACCATTTCACCCAGACTATTTTTAAGGGGGCCAACACTATCATTTTTTAGTTTCTTACTATTTACGTAGTTAAAGAATATTTTGGGATTATTTTTACTCTCTCTGAAAATGAGTCTCTCTGTCTCAATCTTTGCTGCCTTGATTTGCTCTTTACAGAATTTATTTAATTTTTTGTATTTATTTAATGCCTCATCACTACCTACTTCCTTTAATTCTCTAAATGCTTTCTTTTTGTCACTTATTGCACCCCTTACAGCTCTATTTAGCCATATTGGTTTCCTCCTATTTCTAGTATGTTTATTCCCATACGGTATATACTGTGCACAGGTCCTATCCAGGATGCTAATAAACGTCTCCCATTTTCTTTGTGTATTTTTATGCCTCAGGATATCGTCCCAGGTAATTGCACCAAGATCCTCTCTCATCCGTTGGAAATTTTACCTCCTGAAGTTTAGTGTCCTTGTAACCCCACTACTACACATCTTTTTAAAGGATACATGAAAACTTATTATTTTGTGATCGCTATTACCCAAGTGACCCCAACCCTTATATTTGATATGCGGTCTGGCCTGTTGGTTAATATTAGGTCTAGCAGTGCCCCCTTTCTTGTTGGGTCCTGAACCAGTTGTGAAAGGTAATTGTCTAGGGACTCTATAGCGACAGGGTCTGTTCCGCAGGATTGGCGCATAGCAAATGTGGTGCCAATATTCAAAAAGGGCTCTAAAAGTGAACCTGGAAATTATAGGCCAGTAAGTCTAACCTCTATTGTTGGTAAAATATTTGAAGGGTGTCTGAGGGATGTTATTCTGGATTATCTCAATGAGAATAACTGTTTAACTCCATATCAGCATGGGTTTATGAGAAATCGCTCCTGTCAAACCAATCTAATCAGTTTTTATGAAGAGGTAAGCTATAGGCTGGACCACGGTGAGTCATTGGGCGTGGTATATCTCGATTTTTCCAAAGCGTTTGATACCGTGCCGCACAAGAGGTTGGTACACAAAATGAGAATGCTTGGTCTGGGGGAAATTGTGTGTAAATGGGTTAGTAACTGGCTTAGTGATAGAAAGCAGAGGGTGGTTATAAATGGTATAGTCTCTAACTGGGTCGCTGTGACCAGTGGGGTACCGCAGGGGTCAGTATTGGGACCTGTTCTCTTCAACATATTCATTAATGATCTGGTAGAAGGTTTACACAGTAAAATATCGATATTTGCAGATGATACAAAACTATGTAAAGCAGTTAATACAAGAGAAGATAGTATTCTGCTACAGATGGATCTGGATAAGTTGGAAACTTGGGCTGAAAGGTGGCAGATGAGGTTTAACAATGATAAATGTAAGGTTATACACATGGGAAGAAGGAATCAATATCACCATTACACACTGAATGGGAAACCACTGGGTAAATCTGACAGGGAGAAGGACTTGGGGATCCTAGTTAATGATAAACTTACCTGGAGCAGCCAGTGCCAGGCAGCAGCTGCCAAGGCAAACAGGATCATGGGGTGCATTAAAAGAGGTCTGGATACACATGATGAGAGCATTATACTGCCTCTGTACAAATCCCTAGTTAGACCGCACATGGAGTACTGTGTCCAGTTTTGGGCACCGGAGCTCAGGAAGGATATAATGGAACTAGAGAGAGTACAAAGAAGGGCAACAAAATTAATAAAGGGGATGGGAGAACTACAATACCCAGATAGATTAGCGAAATTAGGATTATTTAGTCTAGAAAAAAGACGACTGAGGGGCGATCTAATAACCATGTATAAGTATATAAGGGGACAATACAAATATCTCGCTGAGGATCTGTTTATACCAAGGAAGGTGACGGGCACAAGGGGGCATTCTTTGCGTCTGGAGGAGAGAAGGTTTTTCCACCAACATAGAAGAGGATTCTTTACTGTTAGGGCAGTGAGAATCTGGAATTGCTTGCCTGAGGAGGAGGTGATGGCGAACTCAGTCGAGGGGTTCAAGAGAGGCCTGGATGTCTTCCTGGAGCAGAACAATATTGTATCATACAATTAGGTTCTGTAGAAGGACGTAGATCTGGGGATTTATTATGATGGAATATAGGCTGAACTGGATGGACAAATGTCTTTTTTCGGCCTTACTAACTATGTTACTATGTTACTATGTCTCTCATAGTTGTCAAAAAACGATTACCTTTTGCTGGAACTGCAGATTTCCGTTCCCCAATTTCAGGGTAGTTGAAGTCCCGCATAATAATGACTTCTCCTTGAGTCGCAGCTTCATCTATTTGCTTTACGAGGATATTCTCCATTGCTTCCATTATTTTTGGAGATTTAAAACAAATCCCTATCAGTAATTTATTATTTTTCCCCCTCCTCTTATCTCCACCCACAGGGACTCTACATTTTCATTAAATTCACCTATATTATCACGCAGGATGGGTTTTAAGGACGATTTTACATATAGACACACCCCACCCCCTCGCTTATCTGTACGGTCATTTCTGAACAGACTGTAGCCCTGCAAGTTAACAGCCCAGTCATGGCTCTCATCCAGCCACGTTTCAGATATCCCCACCATGTCATAATTATGCTCCAACAACATTAGTTCTAATTCGTCCATTTTGTTGGCGAGGCTTCTGGCATTAGTATACGTGCACTTGATGTTCCTCTCTGTACCTCTATTCTTTCTTAAATTATTAACTGTTCTAACCCCACCCCCCATGCCACCGCCACCCCCAACTTCCTTATTTGTGCCCAGGTCTCTATCTGCACTATCTTCTCCTCCTATAAAATGAATACCCTCCCCCCAATTCCTAGTTTAAACAATCCTCCAACCTTCTAGCCATTTTCTCCCCCAACACAGCTGCACCCGCCCCATTGAGGTGCAGCCTGTCCCTAGCGTAGAGCCTGTAGCCAACTGAGAAGTCGGCCCAGTTCTGCAGGAACCCAAACCCCTCCTTCCTACACCAATTCTTGAGCCACTTATTAACCTCCCTAATCTCCCGTTGCCTCTCTGGCGTGGCACGTGGTACAGGCAGTATTTCGAAATCTCCTGCTAATAAAACACTAATTTTATGAAAACAACAGGACACAGCCTAGTAAGTGACACATTACTGGAATCAGTGTCTTTGTCTCTGCATAATGCTGCTCTCAGATTAGGAAGTTCAATCCAGGTCATACATTCCCTTTAAGGCTACCAGGAAAAAGGGAAAAACACAGGATTCTAATAATGTAGTACATTTAATCTGTAATCCACTTGCTTTCCGCAATACGTCATGCAAAGTCAGTCCTTTAAAGCACCACTCCAGCGGTAATTTTTTTCAGTGCTGAGGTGGCAGTTTAAATGTGAGCCCCTTGCCCCATTGTTATACTCACTTTCCGGCGGCTTCACCTTTTACCGACACCTCTCCGGTCCTGCGGCGTCAGCTTTTGCCTGTAACTTCTGACTTGGGGGAAGTCAGAGTTACATCCCAAGAGTTCAATACAAGTCTATGAGACCCAGAAACAAGGCTGTCATAGAGATGTATAGAAAAGTGACTCCATGAAACACTGGAGATGATGGCATGTCACTTTCACCGGAGACCGACAGGAAAAGGATGAAGGGGGCGGCAGGTGAGTATGAGACAGGGGGCAGGAAAATTACATTTAAAGCACCACTCCAGCGATGCCATAAAAAAACCTGGAGTGGTGCTTTAAGTAATTCACATTTTCATATAAAGTAGCCTTACCCATATACTAGCAGCCTTGCCTTCACAAATGACAAAGGGGAGCGGCGACTAGTGAAGGCAGACTGAGAGGACACGGTGATATGTGTTTAGCTACCTATGTGATAATGTAGGGAAATATCAGAGGTTACGCTTGTAGGAAAGGGCTGCAGGATGTCTAGACTTATACCAAGTGTCAAACCTCTGCTTTAATACATATATTATTATTTTTTGAAATATTTGAAAACAAAATAAATTGTGCCACATACTGGTTGGTATCCACAGACTGCCGTATGGAAGCAACATACAACTCTGTAGTATTAGAGTATGTCATCATACCGAAAACTGCTATACTAATATATTGCTTTCGGGAGCACGTTTTTAGTAAATAATAAAAGTATGAATTACAGAGAAATACACCCTGATGTGAGCTGATTGAAAAAAACGAGAAAACATGTCAATTTTGTGCTGAGCGTTATTCTTCCATAAGTCAGGTAGTAAATGTATATTACATGACAATGGAAAACTGATTTACCGCGTTTACAACAGACACAGACCATTTTTTTTTTGTCGAGTTCTAATTCCAAAAACTGTCTAAATAGTATTGTTTCAATTGTACCTGGCATCTCCTGCCGAGCTTTCTAATACCAGCGTAACAAAGCCATATATCAAAACCGTTCCTGAAAATCAGACGTCGGAAAAACTGAACACAGAAAACTGGAGCGGTGAAATGAAATCATAACTGAATTGGATACAGACTGCTTCAGCACAAAAGGTTCGTGTTCAAGGCTTATATTTTTAACACTGAGTAAATTTGATACAATGGAATGAGATCAATAAAGATGGAGAAAAGGAGAAGAATTATGACAAGGGAGAAGGAACAGAGAAGACTTTTGCGCCCAATCAAATGCAAATGAAAATGACCCTTCAGATTGCAGGCGCAGTGATTCTTTCCAGACAATGAATATTTTTGCGCTGTGACATCTATTTTTGAGACTCATTAGCAGAAGCTGTGATCTTGCTTATTTTTTTTCCGCAGCATTGTGTGGTTGCTTGAAATTGATTTGGAAGCTTTAGATGTGAGCTGTGATGGTGAATTAGAGACGTATTCCAGGTATTTCTCTAATTGGCTATCATGCCTATTACAAATGTCTCAGCATAACTAATTTATTTTCATCGAAATTATTATTAACGCTCAGTTGCGACATCCTCGATCTGTGTTCTACATACAATTAAAGCTGCAGATTTTAACGATAAATTAACACTGGTATTTTCATTTCCCTCCAGAAGCGGGAACACATGAATGACAAGTTCTGGTCTGTTTTTCTTCCTCGGGTAACCTACTTTATGAAAATCTAACAATTTATAACTTAGAGATCAAGGACAAGTATTCCTCTTGGAAACCAGGGCATTATCATATCCATAAATGGAACAATATTGTAATTCATGGACATCTTGGTAGGAACTAGATGTCAGCACCCTATGGGTCATAGAATTTGGGGTCATTTTTTATAAAGATGCTAAATCTAATACTCCCTTCCAGTGAAATCACTTATTGTAATTTCTGAGATGTTCAGACAAAGGCCGGGGTCACACTCAGCGTATGAAAATACGGTCCGTTTTTTTACAGCCGTAATACGCAGTAATTGTTCCAAAAACACTGTTCTGTATTCAATGCGAGGATGCGATTTTTACGCACAAATTTATCCATGTGTCATCCGCAGGGCCGCCATCAGGGCATGACAGCCGTGACTGGCGTATGGGGCCCGGTGAGCAGAGGGGGCCCGCATCGGGCCCCGTCTCATCTGGTCACCGGGCCCCCCCTGCAGGCGCTGCGGCAGCGGCACACTATTGATGTGCGGGCCCGCGCCCGCACGTCAATAGTTAACAGCCGCCAGCCAGTCTGAGGCTGGCGGCTGAATAGGGCCGCAGTGCGCACTCGCGGCGTCGCCGGCGTCTGACGTCATTGTCAGCCGCCGGGCCCGGCGGCGAGTGCGTCTGTGTGGAGCCTGGAGAGGGAGCTTCACCCGGCGCTGGAGCTTGGCCAGGTAAGAAGTTGTGTTTTTTTTTTTTTTCTTTGAGAGCTGCTGCGATCCAGGGGGGCCCGGGGGGCAGGATGATGGACACACAGGGGCAGAAATGCTGGACACACAGGGGCAGAATGGTGGACACAGTGGGGCAGAATGCTGGACACACAGGGGCAGAAATGCCGGACACAGTGGGGCAGAAATGCTGGACACAGTGGGGCAGAATGGTGGACACACAGGGGCAGAAATGCTGGACACAGTGGGGCAGAAATGCTGGACACAGTGGGGCAGAATGGTGGACACACAGGGGCAGAATGGTGGACACACAGGGGCAGAATGGTGGACACAGTGGGGCAGAATGCTGGACACACAGGGGCAGAAATGCCGGACACAGTGGGGCAGAATAGTGGACACAGTGGGGCAGAATGGTGGACACAGTGGGGCAGAAATGCTGGACACAGTGGGGCAGAAATGCTGGACACAGTGGGACAGAATGGTGGACACACAGGGGCAGAATGGTGGACACACAGGGGCAGAATGGTGGACACAGTGGGGCAGAATGCTGGACACAGTGACACAGGGGCAGAAATGCCGGACACAGTGGGGCAGAATGGTGGACACAGTGGGGCAGAATGCTGGACACAGTGGGGCAGAAATGTGGACACACAGGGGCAGAAATACTGGACACAGTGGGGCAGAAATGCTGGACACAGTGGGGCAGAAATGCTGGACACAGTGGGGCAGAAATGCTGGACACAGTGGGGCAGAAATGCTGGACACAGTGGGGCAGAAATGCTGGACACAGTGGGGCAGAAATGCTGGACACAGTGGGGCAGAATGCTGGACACTGGGGCAGAATGCTGGACACAGTGGGGCAGAAATGCTGGACACAGTGGGGCAGAAATGCTGGACACAGTGGGGCAGAAATCCTGGACACAGTGGGGCAGAAATGCTGGACACAGTGGGGCAGAAATGCTGGACACAGTGGGGCAGAATGCTGGACACTGGGGCAGAATGCTGGACACAGTGGGGCAGAAATGCTGGACACAGTGGGGCAGAAATGCTGGACACAGTGGGGCAGAAATCCTGGACACAGTGGGGCAGAAATGCTGGACACAGTGGGGCAGAAATCCTGGACACAGTGGGGCAGAAATGCTGGACACAGTGGGGCAGAAATGCTGGACACAGTGGGGCAGAATGCTGGACACTGGGGCAGAATGCTGGACACAGTGGGGCAGAAATGCTGGACACAGTGGGGCAGAAATGCTGGACACAGTGGGGCAGAAATCCTGGACACAGTGGGGCAGAAATGCTGGACACAGTGGGGCAGAAATGCTGGACACAGTGGGGCAGAAATGCTGGACACAGTGGGGCAGAAATGCTGGACACAGTGGGGCAGGATGCTGGACACAATGGGGGCAGGATGCTGGACACAGTGGGGCAGAAATGCTGGACACAGTGGGGCAGAAATGCTGGACACAGGGGCAGAAATGCTGGACACAGAGGGACAGAATGGTGGACACACACAGGGGCAGAAATGCTGGACACACAGTGGGGCAGAATGCTGGATACAGTGGGGCAGAATGCTGGACACACAGGGGCAGAAATGCTGGACACAGTGGGGCAGAAATGCTGGACACAGTGGGGCAAAAATGCTGGACACAGGGGCAGAAATGCTGGACACAGTGGGACAGAATGGTGGACACACACAGGGGCAGAAATGCTGGACACACAGTGGGGCAGAATGCTGGACACAGTGGGGCAGAATGCTGGACACACAGGGGCAGAAATGCTGGACACAGGGGCAGAAATGCTGGACACAGTGGGGCAGAATGCTGGACACACAGTGGGGCAGAATGCTGGACACACAGTGGGGCAGAATGCTGGACACACAGTGGGGCAGAATGCTGGACACACAGTGGGGCAGAATGCTGGACACACAGTGGGGCAGAATGCTGGACACACAGTGGGGCAGAATGCTGGACACACAGTGGGGCAGAATGCTGGAGACAGGGGCAGAAATGCTGGACACACAGTGGGGCAGAATGCTGGACACAGTGGGGCAGAATGCTGGACACACAGGGGCAGAAATGCTGGACACAGTGGGGCAGAAATGCTGGATACAGTGGGGCAAAAATGCTGGACACAGGGGCAGAAATGCTGGACACAGTGGGACAGAATGGTGGACACACACAGGGGCAGAAATGCTGGATACACAGTGGGGCAGAATGCTGGACACAGTGGGGCAGAATGCTGGACACACAGGGGCAGAAATGCTGGACACAGGGGCAGAAATGCTGGACACAGGGGCAGAAATGCTGGACACAGTGGGGCAGAATGCTGGACACACAGTGGGGCAGAATGCTGGACACACAGTGGGGCAGAATGCTGGACACACAGTGGGGCAGAATGCTGGACACACAGTGGGGCAGAATGCTGGAGACAGGGGCAGAAATGCTGGACACACAGTGGGGCAGAATGCTGGACACAGTGGGGCAGAATGCTGGACACACAGGGGCAGAAATGCTGGACACAGTGGGGCAGAAATGCTGGACACAGTGGGGCAAAAATGCTGGACACAGGGGCAGAAATGCTGGACACAGTGAGACAGAATGGTGGACACACACAGGGGCAGAAATGCTGGACACACAGTGGGGCAGAATGCTGGACACAGTGGGGCAGAATGCTGGACACACAGTGGGGCAGAATGCTGGACACACAGTGGGGCAGAATGCTGGACACACAGTGGGGCAGAATGCTGGACACACAGTGGGGCAGAATGCTGGAGACAGGGGCAGAAATGCTGGACACACAGTGGGGCAGAATGCTGGACACAGTGGGGCAGAATGCTGGACACACAGGGGCAGAAATGCTGGACACAGTGGGGCAGAAATGCTGGACACAGTGGGGCAAAAATGCTGGACACAGGGGCAGAAATGCTGGACACAGTGAGACAGAATGGTGGACACACACAGGGGCAGAAATGCTGGACACACAGTGGGGCAGAATGCTGGACACAGTGGGGCAGAATGCTGGACACACAGGGGCAGAAATGCTGGACACGGGCAGAAATGCTGGACACAGTGGGGCAGAATGCTGGACACACAGTGGGGCAGAATGCTGGACACACAGTGGGGCAGAATGGTGGACACACAGTGGGGCAGAATGCTGGACACACAGTGGGGCAGAATGCTGGACACACAGTGGGGCAGAATGCTGGACACACAGTGGGGCAGAATGCTGGACACACATTGGGGCAGAATGCTGGAGACAGGGGCAGAAATGCTGGACACAGTGACAGGGGCAGAATGCTGGACATTGGGGCAGAATGCTGGACACAGTGGGGCAGAAATGCTGGACACAGTGACAGGGGCAGAATGCTGGACACAGTGACAGGTGCAGAATGCTGGACACAGGGGCAGACTGTGAGACCCAGGGGCAGAATGCGAGACACGGGGCAGAATGGAGATACGGGGCATGATTGGAGACACGGGGCAGGATGAAAGACATGGGGGCATGACTGGAGACAGATGGGGCAGGATTGGAGACAGATGGGGCAGAATGGAGACACAGGGGGCATGATTGGAGACAAGTGTCAGGATTGCAGACATGGGGGCATGGTTGAGACATATGGGGCAGAATGGAGACATGGGGCATGATTGGAGACACTGGGGGCAGAATTGGAGACAGATCGTGCAGGATCATGGGGCAGGATGGATATGATGGAGACAGATGGGGCAGGATGGAGAGATCACATGGGGCGATCATATGGGGCAGGATAAGGAGATCATATGGGGCAGAATGGATACTCATGAGGGCAGGATGGGAGAATATCTGGCTGACGCCAGGAATGAGACACACGGGGCCAGGCTGGGTGATATTATTAATACCATAGGGGCTAATTTAGGGATATTATTACTGCAGTGATGTATTTATTTTATTTTTTGAGTATACTGTTTTAAATGGGGGGCGGTCCTGTTACTGTATAGAGTGATACTATGTCGCTTTCTTCATGTGGTGTAATGTAGAAGTTGTGAAAAATTAAGTAATGTGTTCTGCAAGCGGAGCTCGAGATAACTGTGTTATTTCCTGCAGAGAGAAGTCCTGGCTGGATGAAATGATGGCGGTCTGTGCTGGATGAAAGATGAAGGACTTCACCTAGAGACGTCACTGGTGAGTCATGTGTTACCTATACACTGACACTATACACTGTATGCAGAGCTCCTGTGTATAATTTCACTAGTGATCACTATATTATCTGTACACAGACACTGCATACTAAGTACAGATCTCCTGTGTATAATGGCACTTATGGTGATAGTATGGTGCTTTTTTAAAAATTACTGATCAGAATTGTAGTATTCAGTCACTATGTGGTGGTAATATGTGGTCTGCACATGGTGTTGTGGTATTTGTTCCTTGTATGTGATATTATTCGATCACTGTGGTGGTAATATGTGGTCTGGTCATGGTGTTGTGGTATTTGTTCCTTGTATGTGATATTATTCGATCACTGTGGTGGTAATATGTCATCTGGTCATGGTGTTGTGGTATCTGTTCCTTCTATGTGATATTATTGGGCATTTTAAAAATTGAAAAATAAATAAAAATATACCTAAATTGTATTGCATATTTTAACAAATATTTAATAGGTTACAGCAGAGTAGGGCCCGGCCAAAAGTGTCTACCGTGTTATGGTGGCGGCTTAAAAAATCTTTTGGCCAAAACAAAAGCTGCCTGCTATATGTGTGATCTGATGATGGGAACTGTTAATGTGTGATTGGTGAGAAGTGGAGTTTTTCCAAGAGAGAGCGGTGGGACTGTGGACAGTTCGAGGGGTGGAGCCTGGAGGCGGGGCTGGGGTGGAGCCTGGGCGGAGTCTCAAGGGGGCCCCGAAAATTTTGCCAGTATGGGGCCCCGAAATTTCTAGTGGCAGCCCTGGTCATCCGTATTGCATTCGTATGGTGATTTTTTCTCGCAGGCTGCAAAATGGTCATATCATGGATCCATCGGCTCAAATATTCTTAAAAACATATATACAGTCTATATATATATATATATATATATATATATAGTTATATGAAAAAGTTTGGGCACCCCTATTAATCTTAAGCTTAGTGTTGTATAAAAATAGTTTTTTTTTGCAACAGCTATTTCAGTTTCATATATCTAATAACTGTTGGACACAGTAATGTTTCTGCCTTGAAATGAGGTTTATTGTACTAACAGAAAATGTGCAATCTGCATTCAAACAAAATTTGACAGGTGCATAAGTATGGGCACCCCACCAGAAAAGGGACATTAATATTTAGTAGATCCTCCGTTTGCAAAAATAACAGCCTCTAGTCGCTTCCTGTAGCTTTTAATGAGTTCCTGGATCCTGGATGAAGGTATTTTTGACCATTCCTCTTTACAAAACAATTTCAGTTCAGTTAAGTTTGATGGTCGCCGAGCATGGACAGCCCTCTTCAAATGATCCCACAGATGTTCAATGATATTCAGGTCTGGGGACTATCCAGAACAGTGTAATTGTTCCTCAGCATTAATGCCTGAGTAGATTTGGAGCGGTGTTTTGGATCATTGTCTTGATGAAAGATCCATCCCCTGCGTAACTTCAACTTTGTCACTGATTCATGAACATTATTGTCAAGAATCTGCTGACACTGAGAGGAATCCATGCGTCCCTCAACTTTAACAAGATTCCCGGTGCCGGCATTGGCCACACAGCCCCAAAGCATGATGGAACCTCCACCAAATTTTACTGTTGGTAGCAAGTATGGAATGCTGTGTTTTTTGGCCGCCATGCATAATGCCTTTTTATATGACCAAACAACTCAATTTTGGTTTCATCAGTCCACAGGACCTTCTTCCAAAAACAAATTGGCTTCTCCAAATGTGCTTTTGCACACCTCAGCAGACTCTGTTTGTGGCGTGCTTGCAGAAACGGCTTCTTTCGCATCACTCTCCCATACAGCTTCTCCTTGTGCAAAGTGCGTTGTATAGTTGACCGATGCACAGTGAAACCATCTGCAGCAAGTTGATGCTGCGGCTCTCTGGAGGTGGTCTGAGGATTGACCTTGACTGATCTCACCATTCTTCTTCTCTGCCTTTTTGATGTTTTTCTTGGCCTGCCACTTCTGGCCTTAACAAGAACTGTACCTGTGTTCTTCCATTTCCTTACTATGTTCCTCACAGTGGAAATTGACAGGTTAAATTTCTGAGACAGCTTTTTGTATCCTTCCCCTGAACAATAATGTTGAATAATCTTTGTTTTCAGATCATTAGACAGTTGTTTTGAGGAGCCCATGATGCCACTCTTTAGAGGAGATTCAAACAGGAGAACAACTTGCAAGTGGCCACTTTAAGTAGCTTTTCTCATGATTGCATACAACTGGCTATGAAGTTCAAAGCTCAGAAAAACAAAAAAAAGTTAGAAAACCAAAAAAAGTGCTTTAGTAAGTCAGTAAAAAGTAGGTAGGAGTATTTAAAACAAGAAAATGATAAGGGTGCCCATACTTATGCACCTGTCAAATTTTAATAGGGGTGCCCAAACTTTTTCATATAACTGTATCAAATATATAAAGCTGAATATGTGTGTGTATGTGTGTTTGTCCGGGATTGGCATCTGCACCGTCGCAGCTACAGCCACAAAATTTTGCAGTCACAAGTCTGAACCCCGAGAGCGTCATAGGCTATGTTGTGAGGCAAAATTTTAACCCCGTGCATTCCAATTCACCAAACAATTTTGCCCCATCTACATAATTGGGAAAAAGTGAAAGGAAAAGTGTTGGAGGCAAATTGACAGCTGCCAGATGTGAACAAGGGGGACTTAAAGAGTGAGAGCGATGGTGCCAAAGAGTATATACCGTACAGTTGCTAAGGTGGGGCCCCACATACACCAACCTCACCACATAAAAGTCGAAACACAAAAGTCGCCGCTCAAAACTCGCCACGCGCAAAACTCACCACATGCAAAACTAGGCTCATGCAAAACTCGCCACACGTGCAAAACTCACCTCATGGAAAACTCACCACACGCAAAACTTGCACACGTGAAAAAATTGCCACATGCACAATAGTTGCAACACATGCAAAAGTTGCCTCACACAAAATTTGCACATACTCAAAACGCACCACACAGAAAACTCGCCATGCGCAAAACTTGCTGCACACAACTTGCTACACTATTCAGTCACATGCAACTCGACACACAAAAAGTTGCTACATGCATGTCGCCACACAAAACTCATCTCACAAAAGTCGCTACATGCATGTAGCCACATGCCACTCAACACACACAACTTGACACATGAAACTCGCCCTAAAACACACACAAGTCTGGTATTATCCTTCAAAAAAAAAATCTGATTAATAAGCAGACAAACTACAAGAGCAACAAATGTACCATGTAGGAAATATGGCAGCTGTCAGTCACATGACCTGTCTATTATGTCTATGTGTGAGCTAATATATACTGCCAGGGGGAGGGTTTCCTGTTAGCTGGGGATTTATCAGGCTGCCAATTTAGCTTACAAATTCTGAGGTAAAAATACTGACCAAATAATGTGTGAATGCGGTCTAATACAGGAGGAGATGACATACAGATATATAATATATACAGGGGAGATGACACACAGATATATACTATATACAGGAGAGATATTGCTCTGTATATATATACAGTGGGGCAAAAAAGTATTTAGTCAGTCAGCAATAGTGCAAGTTCCACCACTTAAAAAGATGAGAGGCGTCTGTAATTTACATCATAGGTAGACCTCAACTATGGGAGACAAACTGAGAAAAAAAATCCAGAAAATCACATTGTCTGTTTTTTTAACATTTTATTTGCATATTATGGTGGAAAATAAGTATTTGGTCACAAACAAAATTTAATCTCAATACTTTGTAATATATCCTTTGTTGGCAATGACAGAGGTCAAACGTTTTCTGTAAGTCTTCACAAGGTTGCCACACACTGTTGTTGGTATGTTGGCCCATTCCTCCATGCAGATCTCCTCTAGAGCAGTGATGTTTTTGGCTTTTCGCTTGGCAACACGGACTTTCAACTCCCTCCAAAGGTTTTCTATAGGGTTGAGATCTGGAGACTGGCTAGGCCACTCCAGGACCTTGAAATGCTTCTTACGAAGCCACTCCTTCGTTTCCCTGACGGTGTGCTTTGGATCATTGTCATGTTGAAAGACCCAGCCACATTTCATCCTCAATGCCCTTGCTGATGGAAGGAGGTTTGCACTCAAAATCTCACGATACATGGCCCCATTCATTCTTTCATGTACCCAGATCAGTCGTCCTGGCCCCTTTGCAGAGAAACAGCCCCAAAGCATGATGTTTCCACCACCATGCTTTACAGTAGGTATGGTGTTTGATGGATGCAACTCAGTATTCTTTTTCCTCCAAACATGACAAGTTGTGTTTGTACCAAACAGTTCCAGTTTGGTTTCATCAGACCATAGGACATTCTCCCAAAACACCTCTGGATCATCCAAATGCTCTCTAGCAAACTTCAGACGGGCCCGGACATGTACTGGCTTAAGCAGTGGGACACGTCTGGCACTGCAGGATCTGAGTCCATGGTGGCGTAGTGTGTTACTTATGGTAGGCCTTGTTACATTGGTCCCAGCTCTCTGCAGTTCATTCACTAGGTCCCCCCGCGTGGTTCTGGGATTTTTGCTCACCGTTCTTGTGATCATTCTGACCCCACGGGGTGGGATTTTGCGTGGAGCCCCAGATCGAGGGAGATTATCAGTGGTCTTGTATGTCTTCCATTTTCTAATTATTGCTCCCACTGTTGATTTCTTCACTCCAAGCTGGTTGGCTATTGCAGATTCAGTCTTCCCAGCCTGGTGCAGGGCTACAATTTTGTTTCTGGTGTCCTTTGACAGCTCTTTGGTCTTCACCATAGTGGAGTTTGGAGTCAGACTGTTTGAGGGTGTGCACAGGTGTCTTTTTATACTGATAACAAGTTTAAACAGGTGCCATTACTACAGGTAATGCGTGGAGGAAAGAGGAGACTCTTAAAAAAGAAGTTACAGGTCTGTGAGAGCCAGAAATCTTGATTGTTTGTTTCTGACCAAATACTTATTTTCCACCATAATATGCAAAAAAAATGATAAAAAAACAGACAATGTGATTTTCTGGATTTTTTTTTCTCAGTTTGTCTCCCATAGTTGAGGTGTACCTATGATGTAAATTACAGATGCCTCTCATCTTTTTAAGTGGTGGAACTTGCACTATTGCTGACTGACCAAATACCTTTTTGCCCCACTGTATATATATGTGTGTGTTACTGACATATATATATATACCTATACTATGTGTACACTTTTTTTCTACCTATTCTATTCTATTCTATTCTATTGTCAGTGTGATTTTGCTGTACACTGCACTGAATTGCCAGCTTTTCTATAGAACACCGCTGCATATTCCTCGCAAGTCACACGCATGGTCCGTGTGTAATCCGTAATTTTCTTGCCCCATAGACTTTCATTGGCATATTTTTTGCGCAATACGCTGACAAACGCAGCATGCTGCGATTTTCTATGCCCGTAACATACCGTATATTACGGATGCGTAATATACGGCAGATAGGAGCTGCCCCATAGAGAATCATTGGGCCGTGTGCAATGCGTATTTTCTGGACGTATTTTCTGCGCTCATGCGTCCGTAAAACTCACTAGTGTGACCCCGGCCAAATATTAAGGTCTTTCTTAATAAGAAATCAAGGCCATTCGCACATATGTATGTGTGTAAACCAAGTACTTAAACTCTAACAACTCTAATAATAAGAACATAAGAACATAGTTAGTGCTCCTCTAGTAGAGGCCACTTGTAAGTCGCATTCAGATGGGCATATTGTACCCATATTTAAATGACCAATTTACAGATACAAAGGGCTATTAAGTGCATGTGCATAGCCAGCTCTTCCCTCTCCTAGTGTATCCTCACCCACCCCCTGCAGACTGTGAGCCCTCGCGGGCAGGGTCCTCCCTCCTTATGTACTCGTGTGCCTTGTTATCTGCTCATGTTTAATGTAATTGTCTATATTTGCCCCGTATTCACATGTAAAGCGCCATGGAATAAATGGCGCTATAAAAATGTATAATAATAATAAAAATAATAATGTAGGGTCTATAAACAGATGCTACAAAGGACCAGATTCTGAGGAAAATTTTGGAAGGGCAAATAATTTTATTGGAGAGGTGAAATAATAGGCCAGTCTAAAGGAATGCGTTTTAGGGCACGCGTAAACCTGTGGGTATTGGGAATTAATCAAATTGTCTGGGTCAGTGCATTCTAGAGAACTGCCGCAGCACCCAAAAAGTGTTGGAGACGGGAGTGGGAGGTTCAAATTACTTAGGATGTTAGTCTTAAGGTACCGTCACACTTAGTGACGCTGCAGCGATACCGACAACGATCCGGATCGCTGCAGCGTCGCTGTTTGGTCGCTGGAGAGCTGTCACACAGACAGCTCTCCAGCGACCAACGATCCCGAGGTCCCCGGTAACCAGGGTAAACATCGGGTAACTAAGCGCAGGGCCGCGCTTAGTAACCCGATGTTTACCCTGGTTACCAGCGTAAAAAAACAAACAGTACATACTTACATTCAGCTGTCTGTCCCTTGCCGTCTGGTTCCTGCACTGACTGCTGGCCGTAAAGTGAAAGTGAAAGCACAGCACAGCAGTGAGTCACACAGCGGTGACTCACCGCTGTGGCTGTGCTCTGCTTTCACTTTACGGCCAGCAGTCAGTGCAGGAACCAGACGGCAAGGGACAGACAGCTGAATGTAAGTATGTACTGTTTGTTTTTTTACGCTGGTAACCAGGGTAAACATCGGGTTACTAAGCGCGGCCCTGCGCTTAGTTACCCGATGTTTACCCTGGTTACCAGTGAAGACATCGCTGAATCGGTGTCACACACGCCGATTCAGCGATGTCTGCGGGGAGTCCAGCGACGAAATAAAGTTCTGGACTTTCTTCCCCGACCAGCGACAGCACAGCAGGGGCCTGATCGTTGCTGCCTGTCACACTGGACGATATCGCTAGCGAGGACGCTGCAACGTCACAGATCGCTAGCGATATCGTCTAGTGTGACGGTACCTTAAGGTCATTAGCAGAAGGGAGGCCTTGGGTAGGGTGGTAGACTGAGATTATGTAGAAGATATTAGGTGGTGCCAAATGGTGTAAAGCTTGGTGGGTGTGAGTGATAAATTTATATTGCACACTGTAGCGGATGGGCAAACACTTCGGTGTTATCAGCATCGAAATGGTACTGAAAACCAAATCTATTGATGTTTGTCCAATATCAGCAGTGTATAGAGAGAAGAGGAGGGGGTCAAGGACTGGACCGTGAGGAACCCCTGACAGTAAGGGGAAGAGGAGGAGAAGAGAAGCCAGCAATAGCTGCAGTGAAGGAAGGAGCTGTCAGAAAGGTAGGAGGGAGAGCAGTATCCTCGGGTCCAATAGAGAGGAACATAGCGAGAAGGAGCTGGTGAGCTATTGAAGAGGAACAACCCCTTTAAGTGGGTTAACCTTTTGTGGCAAGTTAACAACATGTCACTTTGTAATTCATGATAACCTTTTCTAAACTTGCACATACTCTAATTGTAATGTATTCCCAGCCTCCTTAGCTCTGAGAAATAGTTCAGTGGACTCCTAGATGACTCATTAGCCCATACATAGAGGTACAAAATTTTAAATTTTGAAAAACCTTGATATTTATAAAAAAAAAAAGTCTACATTTGAGGGAGTTTTTTCCTTATCATCAAATATAAAGATGAACCTTTTCATATAGAAGAAAGAAGAAACTTAAAAGAGTTTTCCTACAAAGTACATTTTCATTAATAGATCTTAGAATAAAATAAACACATAATCACTAATGGTGCATACTTGAATAATATAATATGCTGTGTAAGAGCAGTAAAAAGCATATGGCCCAATGACCTAATTCATATATGTAATAATAAAGGCTAAAAAACCTTGAATTAATAATGTTGCGGGGTTACCGCTACAGAACGGAGCCAGAAGACCGCAGTGTCTGGTTGCTCCTACTCCGCCGCTGAGAAGAAGCACTTCTCCAGTTTATTAAATATGGTTATTTCTTCCAGCAGAACAGGTGTTAATCGGCCATGTTGGAAATTCCTGTGTTCAGCTGTGCTCGGTTAGCCACTCCTTTTTCCTATAAAATCTGGGCTCAGCTACCTAGTCCTTGTCAGAGTTAGCACTTGCTTCATGACAATAGGAGGGATTGAAGTTGGTATGAGAAGGAATGCTGGGGGAGTTATAAGCGACTGTTGTTTGGTTTGTATGCTTGGTAATTCCTTATCATTCCCTGTTTTACTTTCTTCCCCTTCCGGCACACCCTGGTGGATTCCTCTGTTATATGTGAGTGAATATTTTGTGTGTGTGATGTTTTCAGTTTACCCGTTCCTTTGTTGCCCTGTTTGTCGGGTTGGTGTACTGTGGTGCACAGTAGCGCCCTCCACTTCCCTGGTTGGGGGAAGGGGACAAAGGGCTAATGTAGGAGAAAAGGCGCCCCCTAGTGTTAGGGCAAGGAAATGAGCCACTAGTCCCAAGCCACTCGAAATTTGTGTCGTGACAGATAAATAATACAGATAATAAAGTATGATGCCAACAAAAGTGACTCACATGATCCTCCATACAGTATAATCGGCCCCACATACCGGTAGTCCCCAAAACAGTATAATGGGCCCACAGTCTTCAATACAGTATAAATCGCCCAACATAGCCCTCCATACAGTATAATGGGCCTCACATAGTCCTACATACAATATAATGGGTCCCACATAGTCATCCATATAGTATAATGGCCCCACATAGTTTTCCATACAGTATAATGGGCCTCACATAGTCATACATACAATATAATGGGCCTCACATAGTCCTCCTTACAGTATAATGGGTCCCACATTAAAAATAATAAATACTCACATTTCCTTGTTCCCTCACTGCTCCGGTCTTGGCAGTGAGTGCTCTGAAACTCTTCACTGCTAGGCACAGTGGGAGTAAAATAGTGACGACATCACTCCCATTGCACTAAGATATCAGACGCAGAATGATGGGGGAGGGAGCATTAGCTTAGGCTGATGCCGGCATCAAGGGCCAGATATAACCTTGTGGGCCAGATTTGGCCCACGGGCCCGAGTTTTGCTTGTGTACTATAGAGCAAGGACCATTGTGTGCTTGCTGCAGGGGAGAAGTTAATGAATGCTCTGAGATAAGAATTACTTCCACAGAATCTGTGTCTCTTCAGCTATTCACACATTTCAGTATTTCAGGGCTATTTTTCTGGTGACAGTCAGATTCTTGTTAACATGCTTAGCAGTGATATGCATATACATGACTCTACGTTTGCAATTGCTGCCTGATTAGAACTATAAATGTAAGATCTAAGTCTTATTTGTTTTAATGAATCTGTTCATTCCGTTATATATTTATAGCCTCCCATTGCTTTAGTCAAGCACTGACAATTATTCCGGTTTGTCATGCATCATGCTGTCACTTTATACACTTACATTGGAGCTCGCAGTCCCTGGTAAAGCTTTGCCATTGTTTCATGCCTTGAGAGGTCCTTCAGTATATTTAACACCTGCTGGCTTTTCTCTCATTTAGTTTCCCGTTAAATCTAATTAATAATGGTTATCTTCCTCTAGCTGTACTCTTAATTAGGATCCTAAATTTTATAACTGAAAAGAAGACTTCCCAGCTAATTAATTTACTTATGCCACCTAATGACTGCCAGTAAGGATCTCATATGACGTCAGCGTTTGATATTGCTTTACCAGACAAGGTTTCAATCATTTGACACTGCAAACTTTTGTCTCGGAATCATGTCAATGTGACATTTGTGGACTGTGAGAACTAACACCCAAAAGCAAAGTGAGAGATTAATATTTCTATCGATCTGTAAGGCAAATTTTATGTACCGTGCAACATTGAAATAAATGGCGTCATCAAGATCTCAACAACTGCAGCACCTGCTCAAAACTTCTTTAGATCATTCTTAATCTGAAAAGTTAATCCTAAAATTGAGTGATGGAGTATGTCAGATCCTCGTACACTGCCTTAGGAGTAGCACAGGGATAGAAACTGGGAACACATAGCGGGTGGAGGTCTTAACCGAAATTCGATATTCTCGTACGTGTTCCATCTGTTGGATTGTTTTTTTGCAGTCTGAACACATGCCTATCATAGTCCATGGCCATGCTCACATGTATTTTTTACTTTGTGAACTATTATTAGAGGATTAAAATTGATTTTCAAGTCAATGGGTCTGTGAAGAAAGCAGTTGATGGATGCCATCATTGTTGTAGTGTTGTCTCTGTTATTGCCTCCTTCTAATAGTTAGAAGAAGCTTGTAGACCTTTATCTTTTTTTTGCATTAGGCCTCATTCAGACTTAGTGCTACCCGTTTCTTCCATGGATAGCACTCATACTTATCCTATCATAGTCTATGAGACTGTTCACATGTTAGGTTTTTTTCCCCAGACTGTGGAAATTGCGGAGACATGACTGATTTTGATTTGAGTATTGGATCAAAATTGGCATTGCAAGTCTATGGGTCAGTGAAAGAATCTAATGAAAATCTGATAAAATTCTGATGGGAATTTGATGAAACTTTGATGAGAACAGAATAAAGTGGATCCGTTTTTCTCATGCGTCAAAAAATTGACATCTGAATGAGGCCTTAGCGTAAATTCCCACGATGAATATTTGGTTCATTATTAATACTGCAGGTTTTCTGCAGTATTTTTGCACCAGGTAAGGTGCTTGTGTTTTGAGTGTTTTTTTCAAACTTGTTTTGCATTTTTTCAGCTTCAGTTTTATCTTTTTGGTATGACATATTTTAAATAAACCTGCTTTTTTAAAAAAAAAATTCTTGTTACTTAGCTTTGATAAATCTTTATTGATAAAATCATGTGCAGATTAAATGCATTTTTATTGCATTTCCATTGTGGCAATGCGTTAAAAATACACATGCAGTATTTATCTGGAAATTTTCCTCATCTTATTAAAATCTATGGGGAAAATTTGACAAAAAAAACACATATTTACCGCAAGAGAAATTGACATGTTGCGCAATTCAAAATAGTTTCTGCAGCATAAAAAGACAACAGTGACACTGTGCTAAAACTGTAGGGCGTTATGCATTTTCAGCGCAAACAATACAAAGGATCAAAAATGCACCAAATACACATTGTAGGAATTTGGTCTAAGATAAAAATGAATTAATGATAAAAATGATCAAACGGAACAAAAACAGATGAGAATCGGATGAAAAACACCCATCAAAATTGATGTCTTTCTTGTACATAAGGAATAACTGACATATCATTCAGTATGTGAATAAGGCCTTACAATGTGGCACCCGATTTCAAACGCCATGCTGCTGAAAATATTGATTTCCTGCTCAAGGAAAAGGACCAAGAACATATGTGAATGGAAGTAAACCGGTTCGGACTGGCCACTGGAGAGCAGGTGAATCCTCCGGAGGGCCACTGGAGAACGGGTGAATCCTCCGAGCTCGATATTAAAGGGGCTGTGCAAGCTCCAAGCACAGGGCTTTGCTGTGGGTATGAACCTTTAAATAATCAACTGAGGAAAATGTTTTCTATTTAAATTAATTTTGTACTAGAGCTGATCTCTTTGTTGTTCAAAACAACCAATCACAGCTCAGCTTTTATTTTCTCAAGGCCATATAACTAAAAATGGATACTGAGCTGTGATTGGTTGCTTCGAACAAGGAAGATAGTTTTCTTTCTTATTGTTTCAGAAGGATGTAACTGTTTCTGTGAGCTGCAGACTACTATTGCATGCCGGGAGTTGTAGCTTCACAACATGTGAAGCCCCTTACGCTTTTTTTTTTATTTTGCACAACAATTTTATTGCAATCAAAACAATATTGTCAAAAACGACCATTTTATTCTTGCACAAAAAGTACATCGAGCTGTGAACACGAGTAAAAGAATTTTCATTTCAGGTGTTTTGTTGCTTTAAAAACAGTTTCCAAAGAGAATTTGTGCAAGTTATAAAAAGATCGTAATAATAGACCATTTTGTTTTTCGGTTTTACTACCCTTTTGCATCAGAAGTTTGAGGACAATAATTGCTCTATTATTAAGCAGTAACATTGCCGGCTGCTTTTAATACACGTAAAATTGAACACTAACTCTAAATGCACGTTGCGTCGTAAAGTCACAATGACTGACCCAGGTAAAAAATAAAAAAACAGCTAAAGCTCCCAACAAGTAAGCAGCAGTTCAAAGCAGGATTTATCTAAGTGCAATATTTATTAAATATATTAAAGGAAATATTGCGAGGAAACACTGGCACGTTACAAATGGCTTCTCCATTGTGAGGTGGCACGAAGGGAAGATGTCAGCATCTGAGGTAATGCTACATACACGTGTACAAGTGCCGTCCCCACAAATTTCTCTGGAGATTCAGAAGCAAGAATATACGAACTAAACAGAGAACTGCGTCTAGTGACGACTGTCCCATCGGTGCTCGGAGAACAGGGTTTTATCAGTCGGAGAGCTGGCTGCATGCTGTATGTGCCATAATGAAATAGTTCTTTCTCGGGCCACGAGAGGATTGACGCTCGATGTTTGCTGCTTCCCTATAAGAGCTTGTGCCGCCTGCTGCGCTACCGCTTTGTAATTTGTTATTTTACATCAGACAAACAAATCATTTAGGGAGATGACTCCGAGTCCTAACTGGGGAATGCCGCACAAATGTTCACCTTCCACCTGGTAATATACAGTTCCAGTGTTCGGCAGAAAAACAGACAGCTGACCATCAATCTCAACCAGGAGAATAGAAAGAAAATCACAGTTAAGTCTGCTAATCCAGAAAAGGTAAAAAAATTCTAAGAATTGACTAAATTTGCCTTAGAGGGTTATTCCCAAAATCACAATGTGGTCTTATAATATTATACACATATGTTTATTCTTTTGTGCCAATACAATTTATTTTTAAATCTGCCTGTTGAACACATAGTAACATAGTAACATAGTAACATAGTTAGTAAGGCCGAAAAAAGACATTTGTCCATCCAGTTCAGCCTATATATCACTCCTCCTAAGAATGTCCGTCCAGGCGCCATCAGAACCATCGTGCTGTAGTTCCAGATCATGGTGTTAGGCTGGGGTCACACTGAACGTATGAAAAATCGGTCCGAGTCTCCCTGTCGAGAGTCGCATAAGTGTTCTATGTATGGTGATCCGTGTGTAATCTGTTTTTCAATGCGATTATGCAACTTATTCGCATCTAAGTATCTGTATGACATCCATATGACATGACTATGGCATTACATTTCTCACTGCTTTTCCCCATTGAATTTGATGGCTCAATGGGCTGAAATGAGGAAAATGTGTGCGTATTTGTCACAAGTTAGACGAATGGTCCATGTGGTGTCTTAATTTTCCTCGCGCCCATAGGCTTGCATTGGTGAGTCTCGGACAGAGGTGTATCTAGGGTTTCTGGCACCCCGGGCAAGAATTAATTTTGGCGCCCCCCCAGGACATATGCGATTTTCACATTTAGTCATGTACCCACGAGCTCCTCTCCCTAATGCTCTCAATGTTCAGTGAAAAACAGAGAAGAAGAGAAGCTCGTCACAGGACCACAAGTATGAAAGTCGCATATGAGTGAAGTGTCCATGTGATGACTACTGGAACCTGCAGAGCTGAATCCTGACATCGCAGGCTACTGAATTCTCACAACTAATGCACTGCACACTTTTAGGATTCTCCCTTGCCTGTGGACAGTCATGTCAGCACAATCATGCGATTTGTATACTTCTGACCACATTCTGACTAATCGTGCCCGGCCTCGCTCAGGTCATTTTCATTGAGTGAGGCCACACATGTCTAGACAGCATGTGACCGCATGTTTGTAAATCGCAAGCACGAGAGAATCCTGACAGCGTGCAGTGCGCACTGTGAGAACTCAGAAGTCTGCAGTCACAAAGAATGACTGCAGACTCAGTACAAACCTGGACATCCCCTTTAAAGCTCCTAAAATAAATATTCCCCACACAGCATCTCATCATCCCCTCATTCCCCACACAGCGTCTCATCATCCCCCATTCCCCACACAGCATCTCATCATCCCCCCATTCCCCACACAGCCCCTCACCATCATCTTCCCTATGCAGCCCCACTCAAGTAACATCACCCTCTTTCCAAATTTCATCCTAAGAGCCTCACACCGAGTCCTGCATCCTCATTCCCTTGTACAAGGGTCCATGGTGCAGCTCCTCTCCTCACACGGCTCCATGCTGCAGCCGCTCGGTCCTCTTCTCGCATGGCTCCTCATTTCCTGCTTCTCTTCTCCACCAGCAGCCTCAAAAATGCAGCTTCCTGCTATCAGCTCTCCATTGCCATGAAGGAGGCCCGCCCCTTCCGGTGACATAATGATTCCAAGGAATCTCTCCTCCCCCTCCAATCTAGACACTGCCCTGCCGACAGTTCTTCAATTGTACTCGTGTCTGTATAAGATATGAGTACAATTGAATACTGGGAGCCGGCGCGCCGCAGCTTCTCTGTGCCAGCTGTCAGCTTGACAGTCGGCACAGAGAACAGTTGACTCCCAGTCCGGAGGGCGGCAGAATGCAGCCACTGGGGGAGACACTGCGGACAGCCACTTTAGGCGGCCCGACTGCGCCCCCCCCCCAGCTGCGCCCGGGGCACATGCCCCGGCTGCCCCCCCTAGGTACGCCACTGGTCTCGGATGATATACGCGTACAATCGCAATTGCATGCTGCAATTTTACACACACGTGGTATACACCTGAGAAAAAATATGGTGATGTGTCCTGCCCCAAAGATTAGCACTCGTCTGTATTCTATGATAGTGTGACCCCGGCCTAACATTCACACTGGTACTTTTCTCCTCTATCTGTTTTGTTGCCGGACAGTGCTGCACCTTCGATGCAGGTGGGACAGTAACGTGGCAGTACTGTTTAACTCTTGAGACATGTGGTGCCACCCAGTCAGGTAGCTATAGGGTTAATTCCTGGTAGGTTTAGTATTACTCCTTGCAGTGAGCTCTGAGTGAGCTGCCCTAAATTTTAACTTCTGAACTATTGATTCCCAATGGCAGTTATAAGTGCTCTGTCTCTGGTCCATGCAGGGGTGGATTAAGGGTAGCCAGGGCCCCGGGCTGGTCACACACTGTGGGCCCCCCCGGTCATGTGATGGGGGTCATGTGACGGGGGTCATGTGACGGGGGTCATGTGACGGGGGTCATGATATACCCGAATCAGATTATTCCAGAAAAATGGCCGGGCCCTTCTCTACTGTAACCTATTAAATATTTGTTAAAATCTGCAATACAATTTAGGTATATATTGACCAATAATATCACATACAAGGAACAAATACCACCGTACCATGACCAGACCACAAATTACAACCACAGTGATCGAATAATATCACATACAAGGAACAAATACCACCGCACCATATCAAGACCACATATTACCACCACTTGGTGACCAAATAGCACATACAAGGGACAAATACCACAACACCATTTCCAGACCACATATTACCACCATATAGTGACTGAATACTACAATACTGATCAGTAATAAAAAAAACAAAAACAAAAAACACAATACTATCACCATAAGTGCCAGTATTCACAGGAGATCTGTACTTAGTATGCAGTGTCTGTGTAGAGGTAATACAGTGATCACTGGTGACATTGTACACAGGACCTCTGTATATAGTACACAGTGTATAGTGTCAGTGTATAGGTAACACTGACTCACCAGTGACGTCTCTAGGTGAAGTCCTTCATCTTTCATCCAGCACAGACCGCCATCATTTCTTCCAGCCAGGACTCGTTTCTGCAGGAAATAACACAGTTATCTCGAGCTCCGCTTGCAGAACATATTACTTAATTTTTCACAACTTCTACATTACACCACATGAAGACAAAAAGGCGATATAGTGTCACTCTGCACAGTAACAGGACCGTCCCCCCATTTAAAACAGTATACTCAAAAAATAAAATAAATACATCACTGCAGTAATAATATCCCTTAATTAGCCCCTATGGTAATACTATTCCCCACCCTGGCCCCATGTATCTCATTCCTCGCTCCAGCCATATGTTCTCCCATCCTGCACTCATGAGTATCCATCCTGCCCCATATGATCTCCCCATCCTGCCCCATCTGTCTCCATCGTATCCATCCTGCCCCATGATCCAATCCTGCCCCATGTCTTTCATTCTACCCCGTGTCTCCAATCATGCCCCGTGTCTACATTCTGCCCATGCCTCCAGTCCTGCCCCCAGTGTGTCCAGCATATTACCCCCAGTGTGTCCAGCATATTACCACCAGTGTGTCCAGCATATTACCACCAGTGTCTCCAGCAATCTGCCCCAGTATCTCAAGCAATCTGCCCCAATGTTTCCAGCAATCTGCCCCAGTGTCTCCAGCAATCTGCCCCAGTGTCTCCAGCAATCTGCCCCACTGTCTCCAGCAATCTGCCCCACTGTCTCCAGCAATCTGCCCCACTGTCTCCAGCATTGCCCCACTGTCTCCAGCAATCTGCCCCACTGTCTCCAGAAATCTGCCCCAGTGTCTCCAGCAATCTGCCCCACTGTCTCCAACATTGCCCCCAGTGTGTCCTCCAGCAATCTGCCCCAGTGTCTCCAGCATTGCCCCAGTGTGTCATCCAGCATTGCCCCCCAGTGTGTCCTCCAGCATAGCCCCCCAGTGTGTCCACCATTAACTGATCAAAAAAAAACAAACAAACAAACAAAACAAACAGTCTCCTCACCTGTCCGCGCTCCAGGCGGCGAGCTCCCTTCAGCAGCGCACACTCGCCGGCAACTGACAATGACGTCAGACTCCGGTGACGTGTGCGCTGCGGCCGACTTCAGCTGCCAGCCTCCAATTGGCTGGCGGCTGTTGTTGTTAACTATTGACGTGCGGGCGTGCGCCCGCACGTCAATAGGAAACCGCCGCAGTGCCGGAAAGGGCCCGGTGAGCAGATGAGAAGGGGCCCAATGTGGGCCCCCTCTCTCTGCCCACCGGGTCCGGGGGCACATAAACGCCGCCCGGCGGGCATTCACAGACGATTATTGGAGGGTCAATCTATGCGGTAGCCCAGGGCCCCCCCAGACCACTGGGCCCTGGGCTACCGCCCATATTGACCCTCTGATAATCCGCCACTGGGTCCATGCCTCGGTGCTCATTTTTTGATTATTCTTCACAGACCCAGCAGCCTGATCATTTCTGCTAGCTCACACCTCTAATAAGGAGCCTACTCTGTGGCCCCAACCCCGGGGACCCTGTATTAGGCCGGGATCACACATGTGTGAGATACGGCCAAGTCTCGCAGGTGATAACCCAGCTCTGGCGCTGGCACTCCAGAGCAGAGCGTGCAGCCGCACAGCAATACATGGAGCTGCACGCTCCGCTTCGGAGTGCCGGTGCCAGAGCTGGGTTTTCACCTGTGAGACTCGGCCGTATCTCGCGTATATGTGATACTGGCCTTAGTCCAGATCTCTGTACAAGGGTTAAAGGGGCAACCATTAGGATCTGGCAAAAAGAGTGGCAATCATGAGGCCTTTCTGTCGTACTCATTTTTATAGCTGTCAGGCAAATACAGAACATTGAATATGAATAACAAAATCCCAAATATATTAGATACCTTAATAAAACATTTTAGAACAAAATTCCCCCTTTGTATGTGGGGAACAAAGGCATAAACAAAAGAATAAAATTGAGGATACTTTATTAGATATTGCACTAAATAACAATAAAACCCATGAAAATAACCAAACAAGGAAAATCTCAATAAAAACAAGCAGACATGAAGCAGACACGATATACACTTCACAATTTGTAGATGTTAATTATAACGTATAATGTGAACACTCTTGAATACAAACCAGCAAGTGTTTGTTACAGGCTGAAAAATTCAGTCATGCATATGTCACATCACCACAAGGGCATAATGGAAAAATTGCAATGGTCCAATATCATATGAAGTGGGCCACAATAGTGGAAAACACATGTGGAAAAGACATACTCCATGGAAATCATGAACTGGAATGTATCTGTAACTATGGTTATAAGACCGAGTGCACCTAAAACAGATATTGCTACAAAGACTACTGCAGTGAAAAAGTACTGATGTGTATAAAGGGTATGCAATATAGTGCAATGAGTGCTAAAAGCCTATGGTTGAAATGCAACCTGATAGGCACAATATGCTATCCCTATGAGCATCTAGCATCCTGCAGATACCGTCACATGTCTCTAGTAGTACAAGTAGGTGTAGTTTTTAGTGTGTTGTTTTTCTAATTGTTGTATTTGTCTACATTGATTTTAGGTTTGTATATTGCATTTGGAACTCATTTTATCCTAAGGATTGGAACTTGGACAGCAGCCAATGGTCATGGACCTATGTAGTCATGTTGAGCATCTCCAATCAAAATCCATCTTGCGCATCATACTTTATGCATATATGTTTACCATATGTTTAGCATAGGTTTATACTACGTAATATATTGTTTGCAGTTTAACATAGGTTTATGACATACCGCCTGCTGTCCATGTTGAGAAATGTTTATAAGATTTTTGGCTCATTTGTATGGCATTAATATTAGCATAGAGTTATATATAAATAAATTTGTGTAATATCTTAGATTAGATTGTTACATATTTGTTCTTCAGTGTGCAGTGCAATTGTCATATATCGGGGTGATAATGCAATATAAATATTTGTATAATATATTATTATTAGGCATGTCTATATGTAACTTTTTTCCTGATGTTTGTAATAAGTATTATAATTATTATCTTGATATTCCATTTGGCATTACATGCGCGCTCTACCTTTTTACACAGTCAGCCCTTACCACGCCTCCCATTAGCTACGCTCCACTCCAGCAGCAATATTCGCTTTCATAGACTGCGGGCTTGGATTAGTGCGCATGCCCTGGATTTGGCCGCTCGGTGACTTCCAACCCCGCCCATCGGGTGACGCGAACGTTCCACGCTTGCGTGCCAGGGGCGGGAGTCTGGAAGCCACTCACCTTGTACGAACGGCCGCTAACCAGCGCATGCACCGTACAACATCCGGGACGCGATTGCAGACATCAGCTGTTTGCAGTACTGAGGCTGATTTTTTGCCATTTATAATGAGCGCCTTCCTACACACAACACACATTCCCCCATATGGAAGAAGCCTGATTGGCAAAACGGCGATGTCGGGGTTGCAGCACAGGCACACGATATCTCTCACAATTCTCATGTAAGTTAACTCCATTCATATGTGAACTAACTTTTGGAATAGGCTTGTTTCCAGTCCTTGTACACCTAGAGACATGTGACGGAATCTGCAGGATGCTACAGTCATGGCCAAAAGTATTAACACCACTGCAATTCTGTCAGATAATACTCAGTTTCTTCCTGAAAATGATTGCAATCACAAATTCTTTGGTATTATTATCTTCATTTAATTTGTCTTAAATGAAAAAACACAAAAGAGAATGAAGCAAAAAACAAAACATTGATCATTTCACACAAAACTCCAAAAACGGGCCAGACAAAAGTATTGGCACCCTCAGCCTAATACTTGGTTGCACAACCTTTAGCCAAAATAACTGCGACCAACCACTTCCGGTAACCATCAATGAGTTTCTTACAATGCTCTGCTGGAATTTTAGACCATTCTTCTTTGGCAAACTGCTCCAGGTCCCTGATATTTGAAGGGTGCCTCCTCCAAACTGCCATTTTTAGATCTCTCCACAGGTGTTTTATGGGATTCAGGTCTGAACTCATTGCTGGCCACCTTAGAAGTCTCCAGTGCGTTCTCTCAAACCATTTTCTAGTGCTTTTTGAAGTGTGTTTTGGGTCATTGTCCTGCTGGAAGACCCATGACCTCTGAGGGAGACCCAGTTTTCTCACACTGGGCCCTACATTATGCTGCAAAATTTGTTGGTAGTCTTCAGGCTTCATAATGCATTCCCACGGTCAAGCAGTCCAGTGCCACAGGCAGAAAAGCAACCCCAAAACATCAGGGAACCTCCGCCATGTTTGACTGTAGGGACCGTGTTCTTTTCTTTGAATGCCTCTTTTTTTCTCCTGTAAACTCTATGCTGATGCCTTTGCCCAACAGCTCTACTTTTGTCTCATCTGAACAGAGAACATTCTTCCAAAACATTTTAGGCTTTTTCAGGTAAGTTTTGACAAACTCCAACCAGGCTTTTTTATGTCTCGCGGTAAGAAGTGGGGTCTTCCTGGGTCTCCTACCACATAGTCCCTTTTCATTCAGACGCCGACGGATAGTACGGGTTGACACTGTTGTACCGTCGGACTGCAGGGCAGCTTGAACTTGTTTGGATGTTTGTCGAGGTTCTTTATCCAACATCCGCACAATCTTGCGTTGAAATCTCTTGTCAATTTTTCTTTTCCATCCACATCTAGGGAGGTTAGCCACAGTGCCATGGGCTTTAAACTTCTTGATGACACTGCGCACGGTAGACACAGGAACATTCAGGTCTTTGGAGATGGACTTGTAGCCCTGAGATTGCTCATGCTTCCTCACAATTTGGTTTCTCAAGTCCTCAGACAGTTCTTTGGTCTTCTTTCTTTTCTCCATGCTCAATGTGGTACACACAAGGACACAGGACAGAGGTTGAGTCAACTTTAATCCATGTCAACTGGCTGCAAGTGTGATTTATTTATTGCCAACACCTGTTAGGTGCCACAGGTAAGTTACAGGTGCTGTTATTTATACAAATTAGAGAAGCATCACATGATTTTTCGAACAGTGCCAATACTTTTGTCCGCCACCTTTTTATGTTTGGTGTGGAATTATATCCAATTTGGCTTTAAGACAATTCTTTTTGTGTTTTTTTTCATTTAAGACAAATTAAATGAAGATAATAATACCAAAGAATTTGTGATTGCAATAATTTTCAGGAAGAAACTGAGTATTATCTGACAGAATTGCAGGGGTGTTAATACTTTTGGCCATGAGTGTAGATGCTCATAGGGATAGCATATTGTGCCTATCAGGTTGCATTTCAACCATAGGCTTTTAGCACTCATTGCACTATATTGCATACCCTTTATACACATCAGTACTTTTTCACTGAAGTAGTATTTGTAGCAATACCTGTTTTAGGTGCACTCGGACTTATAACCATAGTTGCAGATACATTCCAGTTCATGATTTCCATGGAGTATGTCTTTTCCACATGTGTTTTCCACTATTATGGCCCACTTCATATGATATTGGACCATTGCAATTTTTCCATTATGCCCTTGTGGTGATGTGACATACGCATGACTGAATTTTTCAGCCTGTAACAAACACTTGCTGGTTTGTATTCAAGAGTGTTCACATTATACGTTATAATTAACATCTACAAATTGTGAAGTGTATATCGTGTCTGATTCATGTCTGCTTGTTTTTATTGAGATTTTCCTTGTTTGGTTATTTTCATGGGTTTTATTGTTATTTAGTGCAATATCTAATAAAGTATCTTCAATTTTATTCTTTTGTGTATGCCTTTGTTCCCCACATACAAAGGGGGAATTTTGTTCTAAAACACAGAACATTGTCACACATGGTCGATCATACACAGTGCCTAGAATGGAGGTATAATGTCACTGGAAGGGCAAAGCCTCCATCATCGCAGAGCTCATTCCAGAAAGTAGCAATGTCTCTGTGTACTGATAATGAAGAAATGATGTTCTGCAGGATGGGCTGTATACAAGGAGATGAGAGGAGATATGTACTGCAGGATGGGGCTTAGTATACTGGGTCTAAAATGACAGAGATACTGCAGGAGATGGCTGTATATAGGGGTTCAGATTAGTTGTGTTGTGTTTGTTGCCTGTTGCTGAAAAACCAGTTATGTGAAACTGAAAATGCGAGTACAGTATATAGATGCATGTGATGGATGGTTATCTTCTGTCATTTGCTTCAACAGAATAGCATTTGCAAGTGCTGTTGGGAAAAGTAATTTTTGCAGATAAGAATAAGGACCACCAATTCTGCTATGTGATGCTTGTTGCACAAAGGTGCAGATATAAACAAAAAAGCACATAGGTGCAAGAAATAAACACTCATTTACTATCTATTGTGTTAGTGCATTCCACAGTATGACTGCTCTAACTGTAAAGAATCCTTTCCTAATTAGCTGCTAGTATCTCTTATCCTCCTAATGTAATGAATATCCAATGGTGTATTGTAAGTGGATAATCCAAGTGCAACGCAGGTTGGAAGTGCACTGGGTGCATTTTTTTTTCCTTGTTATATGGGTGTATGCCAGTGCACTTGAAATAAGCAGTACAAGCAGGGGCGGATTATAATAGGGTCAATCTAGGCGGTAGCCCAGGACCCAGTGGTGTGGGGGGCCCTGGGCTACCGATCAGATTGCCTGCTGCCATCAAGGCATTACTGCCCTGACTGGCGTATGGGCCCGGTGGGCAGAGGGGGCCCGCATCGGGCCCAGTGTCATCTGCTCACCGAGCCCCTTCCAGCACTGCGGCAGTTAAACGCTATTGATGTGCGGGCACACGCCCACATGTCAATATTTAACAGCCGCCAGCCAATCGGAGGCTGGCAGCTGACATCACGCACGTCGCTGGCGTCTGACGTCATTGTCAGTCGCCAGCGAGTGCGTGCTGCTGGAGAAAGCTGCTTCGCTGAAGGAGCCCGGATAGGTGAGGAGAACTCTTTTTGTTTTTTTAATTGCAAATGCCAATCCGGGAGGCCCGAGCCAGTATGCTGGACACTGAGGGCAATATGCTGGACACACTGGGGGCAACATGCTGGACACACCGGGGCAGATTGCTGGACACACTGGGGCAATATGGTGGACACACTGGAGCAGAATGCTGGGCACACTGGGGGTAATATGCTGGACACACTGGGGGCAATATGCTGGACACACTGGGGGCAACATGCTGGACACACCGGGGCAGATTGCTGGACACACTGGGGCAATATGGTGGACACACTGGAGCAGAATGCTGCACACACTGGGGGTAATATGCTGGACACACTGGGGCAATATGCTAGACACACTGGGGGCAGAATGCTGGAAACACTGGGGCAGAATGCTGGACAAACTGGGGACAATATGCTGGACACCCTGGGGGCAATATGCTGGACACCCTGGGGGCAATATGCTGGACACCCTGGGGGCAATGTGCTGGACAACACTGGGGGTAATATGCTGGACACACTGAGGGCAATACGCTGGACACACTGGGGGCAACATGCTGGACACACCGGGGCAGATTGCTGGACACGCTGGGGGTAATATGCTGGACACACTGGGGCAACATGCTAGACACACTGGAGCAGAATGCTGGACACACTGGGGGCAGAATGCTGGAAACACTGGGGCAGAATGCTGGACAAACTGGGGACAATATGCTGGACACCCTGGGGGCAATATGCTGGACACACTGGGGGCAATATGCTGGACACACTGGGGGCAATATGCTGGACACACTGGGGGCAGAATGCTGGACACACTGGGGGCAGAATGCTGGAAACACTGGGGCAGAATCCTGGACAAACTGGGGACAATATGCTGGACACACTGGGGGCAATATGCTGGACACACTGGGGGCAATATGCTGGACACACTGGGGGCAGAATGCTGGACACATTGGGGGCAATATGCTGGACACACTAGGGGCAATATGCTGGACACACTGGGGGCAATATGCTGGACACACTGGGGGCAATATGCTGGACACACTGGGGGCAATATGCTGGACACACTGGGGGCAGAATGCTGGACACACTGGGGGCAGAATGCTGGAAACACTGGGGCAGAATGCTGGACAAACTGGGGACAATATGCTGGACACCCTGGGGGCAATATGCTGGACACCCTGGGGGCAATATGCTGGACACACTGGGGGCAATGTGCTGGACAACACTGGGGGTAATATGCTGGACACACTGAGGGCAATACGCTGGACACACTGGGGGCAACATGCTGGACACACCGGGGCAGATTGCTGGACACGCTGGGGGTAATATGCTGGACACACTGGGGCAACATGCTAGACACACTGGAGCAGAATGCTGGACACACTGGGGGCAGAATGCTGGAAACACTGGGGCAGAATGCTGGACAAACTGGGGACAATATGCTGGACACCCTGGGGGCAATATGCTGGACACACTGGGGGCAATATGCTGGACACACTGGGGGCAATATGCTGGACACACTGGGGGCAGAATGCTGGACACACTGGGGGCAGAATGCTGGAAACACTGGGGCAGAATCCTGGACAAACTGGGGACAATATGCTGGACACACTGGGGGCAATATGCTGGACACACTGGGGGCAATATGCTGGACACACTGGGGGCAGAATGCTGGACACATTGGGGGCAATATGCTGGACACACTAGGGGCAATATGCTGGACACACTGGGGGCAATATGCTGGACACACTGGGGGCAATATGCTGGACACACTGGGGGCAATATGCTGGACACACTGGGGGCAGAATGCTGGACACACTGGGGGCAATATGCTGGACACACTGGGGGCAATATGCTGGACACACTGGGGGCAATTGTTGTGAATTCCGCTCTTGGGCTCCCTCCGGTGGTTGTAAGTGGCACTTTTGTGAGTTCTGCTCTTGGGCTCCCTCCGGCGGTTTTAAGTGGAATGGCTGCTCCTTGGATTTAGCAGTCTGCAGCTGCTTCCACTGATTGTCTTTCTGCTCGGCTATTTATGCCTGGCTTATCCCTTCAGCCAGTGCCACTTGTCAATGGTTCCTGGTTGGATTCACATCTCTCTTGGATTTCCCTGATATCCTGACCAGTTCAGCAAAGATAAGTCCTTTCTTTGCTCTTTTCTGTCCACACGTTGTGGACTTATTCGTTCTGTGCATTCTATGTTTTGTCCAGCTTGTCAGTATGGATTAATTCAGTTAAGCTGGAAGCTCTGGGAAGCAGATTTACCCTCCACACCTTTAGTCAGGTGTGGAGATTTTTGTAAACTCTGTGTGGATTTTTTGTAGTTTTTAATACTGACCGCACAGTATTCCGTCCTGTCCTATCTATCTTGCTAGACTGGCCTCCTGTGCTACATCCTGGTTTCATTCTACGTATGTCTTTTCCCTCTCCACTCACAGTCATTACTTGCGGGGGGCTATCTATCCTTTGGGGATTTTCTCTGAGGCAAGATAGTTTTCCTGTTTCTATCTTTAGGGGTAGTTTGTTCTCAGGCTGTGACGAGGTGCCTAGGGAGTGACAGGAGCATCCCACGGCTACTTCTAGTGTTGTGTTGAGCTTAGGGACTGCGGTCAGTACAGGTACCACCTCCTTCAGAGCTCGTCCCATGTTGCTCCTAAACCACCAGTTCATAACAGGCAATATGCTGGACACACTGGGGGCAATATGCTGGACACACTGGGGGCAATATGCTGGACACACTGGGGGCAATATGCTGGACACACTGGGGGCAGAATGCTGGACACACTGGGGCAGAGATGCTGGACACACTGGGGCAGAGATGCTGGACACACTGGGGCAGAGATGCTGGACACACTGGGGCAGAGATGCTGGACACACTGGGAGCAGAGATGCTGGACATACTGGGGGCAGAGATGCTGGACACTGGGGCAGAGATGCTGGACACTGGGGGCAGAGATGCTGGAAACACTGGGGGCAGAACTGGAGACATGGGCAGAATTTAGATATGGGGCATGATTGGAGACACGGGGCAGAATGAAAGACATGGGGAAAGATGAGGGACTTCACCTAGAGACGTCACTGGTGAGTAAGTGTGCTATCTATACACTGACACTATACAGTGTATACTAAATACAGAGGTCCTGTGTATAATGTCACCGGTGATCACTGTATTACCTCTACACAGACACTGCATACTAAGTACAGATCTCCTGTGAATACTGGCACTTATGGAGATAGTATTGTGTTTTTTTTTCTTCCTAACTGAAGGGTAAATTGACTAGATCAATGGATGTTTGACAGGTTATAGTTACACACAGCAACTATTTTTCTGGAATAATCTTGTTCAGGTATATGATGACCCCGTAGAATGACCCCGTCACATGACCCCGTCACATGACCGGGGGGCCCACAGTGTCTGAACAGCCCGTGGCCCTGGCTACCCTTAATCCACCCCTGAGTACAAGTACATTAACATACCCCAGTTCACTTACAGCTTAATCTGCATATGACATTTACATTAGATTTCTAATAATTGGCACATTGGATCTGAACAAATATATCATTCATTTGGGGAGAGTAGGAACAAGAACCTCTGCGGCCTCACCATTACTTTTACTGTAGACCTGAAAGCAAGTAAACCCCAGGTGACTTCTGGAGCTAATCACCATGTTCAGCAGTAACAGATATCAGATACTGTTAAGGCTGCCGTCACACTAGCAGTATTTGGTCAGTATTTTACATCAGTATTTGTAAGTCAAAACCAGGAGTGGAACAATTAGAGGAAAAGTGTAATAGAAAAATATGCACCACTTCTGCATTTATCACCCACTCCTGGTTTTGGCTTACAAATCCAATTTCACCTGTCAGAAGTGTAGACTAGTGGCCCTTTTAGAAGAAAAGGTGCGGGGTCTGGAAGAAAGAATAGCAACTTTGAAACTCATCAAAGAGAATGAAGACTTTCTAGACAGAACAGAAGCATCTCTACTGGTCACAGAAGGTGCAAAAAGTGTCAGAGAACCTCCAAAAGCAGGTGAGTGGAAGCATGTGACCAAAAGAAGCAAGAAGACCATGGAGAAATCACCAACCACACAACTGAAGAACCGATATCAAATCTTTGTAGAGGATGAAGATGGCACACCTAAGAATGAAGCAATACCAGCAAGCAAAAAAGAAAAGGGCACACAGCAACAAGTGACAGCAAAAAGTACAGCCAAGAAGCAACGAAGAGTGGTGGTGGTGGGAGACTCACTACTGAGAGGCACCGAAGCAGCCATCTGCAGACCGGACATAACTGCAAGAGAAGTATGCTGCCTTCCAGGTGCGATGATCAAGGATGTGACCGATAGGATACCAAAGCTCTTCAGCTCCAAGGACGTCCACCCATTTCTTCTGATACATGTTGGCACCAATGACACGGCAAGGAAGGACCTACCGACAATCTGCAAGGACTTTGAAGAGTTGGGGAAGAAAGTAAAGGAACTGGATGCACAGGTAGTTTTTTCTTCTATCCTTCCAGTAGACGGGCATGGCACCAGGAGATGGAACAGGATCCTTGATGCAAACAACTGGCTAAGACGATGGTGCAGACAACAAGGATTTGGATTCCTGGACCACGGTGTGAATTACTGGTATGATGGACTCCTCGCCAGAGACGGACTACACCTCAACAAACCTGGGAAACACACATTCGCCAGAAGACTCGCTACACTCATCAGGAGGGCGTTAAACTAGAAGAAGAGGGGACGGGAAGAAAAACATTAGACTCGAACAAAGACGACCCAGGAAAACATACTCAGAAGGGAGGTAAGAACATTTCTAAAACAATCCACAGTGAGGAGATTGGAACAAAACAAAATCCTCTAAACTGCATGCTCGCAAACGCCAGAAGCCTGACAAACAAGATGGAAGAACTAGAAGCAGAAATATCTACAGGTAACTTTGACATAGTGGGAATAACCGAGACATGGTTAGATGAAAGCTATGACTGGGCAGTTAACTTACAGGGTTACAGTCTGTTTAGAAAGGATCGTAAAAATCGGAGAGGAGGAGGGGTTTGTCTCTATGTAAAGTCTTGTCTAAAGTCCACTTTAAGGGAGGATATTAGCGAAGGGAATGAGGATGTCGAGTCCATATGGGTTGAAATTCATGGAGGGAAAAATGGTAACAAAATTCTCATTGGGGTCTGTTACAAACCCCCAAATATAACAGAAAGCATGGAAAGTCTACTTCTAAAGCAGATAGATGAAGCTGCAACCCATAATGAGGTCCTGGTTATGGGGGACTTTAACTACCCGGATATTAACTGGGAAACAGAAACCTGTGAAACCCATAAAGGCAACAGGTTTCTGCTAATAACCAAGAAAAATTATCTTTCACAATTGGTGCAGAATCCAACCAGAGGAGCAGCACTTTTAGACCTAATACTATCTAATAGACCTGACAGAATAACAAATCTGCAGGTGGTTGGGCATTTAGGAAATAGCGACCACAATATTGTGCAGTTTCACCTGTCTTTCACTAGGGGGACTTGTCAGGGAGTCACAAAAACATTGAACTTTAGGAAGGCAAAGTTTGAACAGCTTAGAGATGCCCTTAATCTGGTAGACTGGGACAATATCCTCAGAAATGAGAATACAGATAATAAATGGGAAATGTTTAAGAACATCCTAAATAGGCAGTGTAAGCGGTTTATACCTTGTGGGAATAAAAGGACTAGAAATAGGAAAAACCCAATGTGGCTAAACAAAGAAGTAAGAAAGGCAATTAACAGTAAAAAGAAAGCATTTGCACTACTAAAGCAGGATGGCACCATTGAAGCTCTAAAAAACTATAGGGAGAAAAATACTTTATCTAAAAAACTAATTAAAGCTGCCAAAAAGGAAACAGAGAAGCACATTGCTAAGGAGAGTAAAACTAATCCCAAACTGTTCTTCAACTATATCAATAGTAAAAGAATAAAAACTGAAAATGTAGGCCCCTTAAAAAATAGTGAGGAAAGAATGGTTGTAGATGACGAGGAAAAAGCTAACATATTAAACACCTTCTTCTCCACGGTATTCACGGTGGAAAATGAAATGCTAGGTGAAATCCCAAGAAACAATGAAAACCCTATATTAAGGGTCACCAATCTAACCCAAGAAGAGGTGCGAAACCGGCTAAATAAGATTAAAATAGATAAATCTCCGGGTCCGGATGGCATACACCCACGAGTACTAAGAGAACTAAGTAATGTAATAGATAAACCATTATTTCTTATTTTTAGTGACTCTATAGCGACAGGGTCTGTTCCGCAGGACTGGCGCATAGCAAATGTGGTGCCAATATTCAAAAAGGGCTCTAAAAGTGAACCTGGAAATTATAGGCCAGTAAGTCTAACCTCTATTGTTGGTAAAATATTTGAAGGGTTTCTGAGGGATGTTATTCTGGATTATCTCAATGAGAATAACTGTTTAACTCCATATCAGCATGGGTTTATGAGAAATCGCTCCTGTCAAACCAATCTAATCAGTTTTTATGAAGAGGTAAGCTATAGACTGGACCAAGGTGAGTCATTGGACGTGGTATATCTCGATTTTTCCAAAGCGTTTGATACCGTGCCGCACAAGAGGTTGGTACACAAAATGAGAATGCTTGGTCTGGGGGAAAATGTGTGTAAATGGGTTAGTAACTGGCTTAGTGATAGAAAGCAGAGGGTGGTTATAAATGGTATAGTCTCTAACTGGGTCGCTGTGACCAGTGGGGTACCGCAGGGGTCAGTATTGGGACCTGTTCTCTTCAACATATTCATTAATGATCTGGTAGAAGGTTTACACAGTAAAATATCGATATTTGCAGATGATACAAAACTATGTAAAGCAGTTAATACAAGAGAAGATAGTATTCTGCTACAGATGGATCTGGATAAGTTGGAAACTTGGGCTGAAAGGTGGCAGATGAGGTTTAACAATGATAAATGTAAGGTTATACACATGGGAAGAAGGAATCAATATCACCATTACACACTGAACGGGAAACCACTGGGTAAATCTGACAGGGAGAAGGACTTGGGGATCCTAGTTAATGATAAACTTACCTGGAGCAGCCAGTGCCAGGCAGCAGCTGCCAAGGCAAACAGGATCATGGGGTGCATTAAAAGAGGTCTGGATACACATGATGAGAGCATTATACTGCCTCTGTACAAATCCCTAGTTAGACCGCACATGGAGTACTGTGTCCAGTTTTGGGCACCGGTGCTGAGGAAGGATATAATGGAACTAGAGAGAGTACAAAGGAGGGCAACAAAATTAATTAAGGGGATGGGAGAACTACAATACCCAGATAGATTAGCGAAATTAGGATTATTTAGTCTAGAAAAAAGACGACTGAGGGGTAGTGTTGAGCATTCCGATACCGCAAGTATCGGGTATCGGCCGATACTTGCGGTATCGGAATTCCGATACCGAGATCCGATATTTTTGTGATATCGGGTATCGGTATCGGAAGTGTAAAATAAAGAATTAAAATAAAAAATATTGTTATATTCACCTCTCCGGCGGCCCCTGGACATCAGCGGGAGGATCCGGCGTCCGGCACGGCTTCTTTCTTCAAAATGCGCGCCTTCAGGACCTGTGGAATGACGTCCCGGCTTCTGATTGGTCGCGTGCCGCCCATGTGACCGCCACGCGACCAATCAGAAGCCGCGACGTCATTCCTCAGCTAAAGTCCTAGAATGAGCGCCTTCTAGGACCTGAGGAATGACGTCGCGGCTTCTGATTGGTCGCGTGGCGGTCACATGGGCGGCACGCGACCAATCAGAAGCCGGGACGTCATTCCACAGGTCCTGAAGGCGCGCATTTTGAAGAAAGAAGCCGTGCCGGACGCCGGATCCTCCCGCTGATGTCCAGGGGCCGCCGGAGAGGTGAATATAACAATATTTTTTATTTTAATTCTTTATTTTACACTTTAATATGGATCCCAGGGCCTGAAGGAGAGTTTCCTCTCCTTCAGACCCTGGGATCCATGAGGATACATTCCGATACTTGATGTCCCATTGACTTGTATTGGTATCGGATATCGGTATCGGCGATATCCGATATTTTTCGGGTATCGGCCGATACTATCCGATACCGATACTTTCAAGTATCGGACGGTATCGCTCAACACTACTGAGGGGCGATCTAATAACCATGTATAAGTATATAAGGGGACAATACAAATATCTCGCTGAGGATCTGTTTATACCAAGGAAGGTGACGGGCACAAGGGGGCATTCTTTGCGTCTGGAGGAGAGAAGGTTTTTCCACCAACATAGAAGAGGATTCTTTACTGTTAGGGCAGTGAGAATCTGGAATTGCTTGCCTGAGGAGGTGGTGATGGCGAACTCAGTCGAGGGGTTCAAGAGAGGCCTGGATGTCTTCCTGGAGCAGAACAATATTGTATCATACAATTATTAGGTTCTGTAGAAGGACGTAGATCTGGGTATTTATTATGATGGAATATAGGCTGAACTGGATGGACAAATGTCTTTTTTCGGCCTTACTAACTATGTTACTATGTTACTATGTTACTTATGTTAAATACTGATGTAAAATACTGACCAAATACTACTAGTGTGACGGCAGCCTTAAGAGGACATGTCAGAAGCCCAGATTCTGGATCTAAATGTGCAGCTGGCAACACTGAGATCCATTGACAACATGGAAAGGAGTCTTCTGCTCACTGAGCAGACACTCAATGGGATAGATGAGGGGGGATGGTAGGATGGAGCTGCAGGACGGTGAAGTAGCAAGCTGGGTGACAGTTAGAAGGCCGGGTAGAGGGAAGAGTGCCAGGGAGGCTAGTCCTGATCTGGAACACCCCAATAAGTTTGCTAAGTTGGCAGATAGGGGGGGGTGTTGTGAATTCTGTTGTCAAGCTCCCTCCTGTGGTCATGAATGGTATTTCGGCTGGTTCTGTCCATGGGCTTCCTCTGGTGGTGGTGAGTGGGGCTGCGGCTTCTGAGGTTCCTTCCACAGGTGACGAGGTAAATTCGTTAGCTGGCTGCTCTATTTAACTCCACCTAGATCATTGCTCCATGCCACCTGTCAATGTTCCAGTATTGGTCTAGTTCACTCCTGGATCTTTCTTGTGACCTATCTTCTCGGCAGAAGCTAAGTTCCTGCTTGTTTTTCTCTGGTTTGCTATTTTTCTGTCCGGCTTGCTATTTTGATTGTTGTCTTGCTTGCTGGAAGCTCTGGGACGCAGAGGGAGCGCCTCCGCACCATGAGTCGGTGCGGAGGGTCTTTTTGCGCCCTCTGCGTGGTCTTTTTGTAGTTTTTTGTGCTGACCGCTGTCTGTTCAGTAAGTCGGGCCTCACTTTGCTAAATCTATTTCATCTCTGTGTTTGTAATTTTCATCTTTACTCACAGTCATTATATGTGGGGGGCTGCCTTTTCCTTTGGGGAATTTCTCTGAGGCAAGGTAGGCTTTATTTTTCTATCTTTAGGGCTAGCTAGTTCCTTAGGCTGTGTCGAGTTGCATAGGGAGCGTTAGGAGCAATCCACGGCTATTTCTAGTGAATGTGGTCGTTTTGGGGTTGCCATGGCTACAGGTCCATAATCCAGTATTGGATTGGGAATCTATGTCTGTGTCCAGCTGGGGTTGTCAGGGAGTACATGGTGATGTTCCATTTTTGTCTATTTCGTCATCCACCCCTTCTGAAGTCCCAGAGTTTTTGTCGGATTATCTAGATGTATTTGATGAGCCCAAATCCAGTGCCCTACCTCCTCATAGGGATTGCGATTGTGCTATCAATTTGATTCCTGGTAGTAAGTTTCCTAAGGGCCGACTGTTCAATTTATCTGTGCCAGAGCACGCCGCTATGTGGAGTTATGTAAAGGAATCCTTGGAGAAGGGTCATATTCGCCCGTCGTCGTCACCATTGGGAGCAGGGTTCTTTTTTGTGGCCAAGAAGGATGGTTCTTTGAGACCTTGTATTGATTACCGCCTTCTTAATAAGATCACAGTCAAATTTCAGTACCCTTTGCCGCTGCTGTCTGATTTATTTGCTCGGATTAAGGGGGCTAGTTGGTTCACCAAGATAGATCTTCGTGGTGCGTATAATCTTGTGCGTATTAAACAGGGCGATGAATGGAAAACAGCATTTAATACGCCCGAGGGCCATTTTGAGTACCTGGTTATGCCATTCGGGCTTTCCAATGCTCCATCAGTATTTCAGTCCTTTATGCATGACATCTTCCGAGAGTACCTACTACCTGGATAATTTCCTGATTGTATATTTGGATGATATTTTGGTCTTCACGGATGATTGGGAGTCTCATGTGAAGCAGGTCAGAATGGTGTTCCAGGTCCTTCGTGCGAATTCTTTGTTTGTGAAGGGGTCAAAGTGTCTCTTTGGAGTTCAGAAGGTTTCATTTTTGGGTTTCATTTTTCCCCCTTCTACTATCGAGATGGACCCTGTTAAAGTCCAGGCCATTTATGATTGGACTCAGCCGACATCTGTGAAGAGTCTGCAAAAGTTCCTGGGCTTTGCAAATTTTTATCGTCGCTTCATCAGTAATTTTTCTAGTGTTGCTAAACAGTTGACTGATTTGACCAAGAAGGGTGCTGATGTGGTCAATTGGTCTTCTGCAGCTGTGGAAGCTTTTCAGGAGTTGAAGCGTCGTTTTTCTTCTGCCCCTGTGTTGTGCCAGCCAGATATTTCGCTTCCGTTTCAGGTTGAGGTTGATGCTTCTGAGATTGGAGCAGGGGCTGTTTTGTCGCAAAGAAGTTCTGATGGCTCGGTGATGAAACCATGTGCCTTCTTTTCTAGAAAGTTTTCGCCTGCTGAGCGCAATTATGATGTTGACAATCGAGAGTTGTTGGCCATGAAGTGGGCATTCGAGGAGTGGCGACATTGGCTTGAAGGAGCCAAGCATCGCGTGGTGGTCTTGACGGATCACAGGAATTTGACTTATCTCGAGTCTGCCAAACGGTTGAATCCTAGACAGGTTGGTTGGTTGCTATTTTTCTCCCGTTTTGATTTTGTGGTTTCGTACCTTCCAGGCTCTAAGAATGTGAAGGCTGATGCCCTGTCAAGGAGTTTTGTGCCCGACTCTCCGGGTGTTCCTGAGCCGGCGGGTATTCTCAAAGAGGGGGTAATTTTGTCTGCCATCTCCCCTGATTTGCGGCGGGTGCTGCAAAAATTTCAGGCTGATAGACCTGACCGTTCCCAGCAGAGAAACTGTTTGTCCCTGATAAATGGACTAGTAGAGTTATCTCTGAGGTTCATTGTTCGGTGTTGGCTGGTCATCTTGGAATCTTTGGTACCAGAGATTTGGTGGCTAGATCCTTTTGGTGGCCGTCTTTGTCGCGGGATGTGCGTTCTTTTGTGCAGTCCTGTGGGACTTGTGCTCGGGCTAAGCCCTGCTGTTCTCGTGCCAGTGGGTTGCTTTTGCCCTTGCCGGTCCCGAAGAGGCCCTGGACGCATATCTCTATGGATTTTATTTCGGATCTCCCTGTCTCTCAAATGATGTCGGTCATTTGGGTGGTTTGTGATCGCTTCTCTAAGATGGTCCATTTGGTGCCCTTGTCTAAATTGCCTTCCTCCTCTGATTTGGTGCCATTGTTTTTCCAGCATGTGGTTCGTTTACATGGCATTCCGGAGAACATCGTTTTGGACAGAGGTTCCCAGTTTGTTTCGAGGTTTTGGCGAGCCTTTTGTGCTAGGATGGGCATTGATTTGTCTTTTTCCTCGGCTTTCCATCCTCAGACAAATGGCCAAACCGAACGAACGAATCAGACTTTGGAAACATATCTGAGATGCTTTGTTTCTGCTGATCAGGATGACTGGTGTTATGAACAGGTAATTCAGAACCACAATGGACCTTGAAGTTCAGAGCACACAAGGTGACCTGACATTTACCAAAAACATAGGACAAGCTCTGAGACGTGGAAACTCTGCTGACCGCAATCCCTAATCCTAACACACAACACTAGAGGTAGCAGTGGATTGCGCCTAACGCTCCCTATGCAACTCGGCACAGCCTGAGAAACTAACTAGCCCTGAAGATAGAAAAATAAGCCTACCTTGCCTCAGAGAAATTCCCCAAAGGAAAAGGCAGCCCCCCACATATAATGACTGTGAGTAAAGATGAAATACAAACACAGAGATGAAATAGATTTAGCAAAGTGAGGCCCGACTTACTGAATAGACCGAGGATAGGAAAGATAGCTTTGCGGTCAACACAAAAACCTACAAACAACCACGCAGAGGGGCAAAAAGACCCTCCTCACCGACTAACGGTACGGAGGTGCTCCCTCTGCGTCTCAGAGCTTCCAGCAAGCAAGAAAAAACCAATATAGCAAGCTGGACAGAAAATATAGCAAACAAAAATAACACAAGCAGAAGCCCTGCCACGATTGGAACATTAGGCTTTATTGCATTCCCTCCTACAGACCAGAGTGATATTGAGAACGCATGGTTATTGGCAAACCTAGATGAACCAACTACGACACCCTATGGAAGCACCATTGATAAAGCTAAAGCTCACAACATCGAACCTTTTAAAGGCGGAATACACTCCACCTTCATGCCTCCCATCTCTCCTGGAAACACAATTGATCTTTTTCAAGATCTTGTATTGAAGGACATAGAAGCGGTAATATACCCTAGTCCACGGAAAAATCTCACAATAAATGAAGAGAAGGCAATAAGAGAAATACAACAATGGGAAGATGCAATAATTAGAAGAGCTGACAAGGGCGGCAATATCGTTATTCTGGACAAAAACTATTATATCGAAGAAGCATTATCTCAATTAAACAATAAAACTACATATGCTCCCCTTGAATGCAATCCTACTACTAAATACAAGGAGAAATTAAGAATATCACTAAATAAATACGTAACAAAAGGAGTAATATTAAAAAACAAAGCTGAAAAATTACTACCAGAACATCCTATTACTCCTAATTGGTACAGTTTACCAAAAATTCACAAACATGCTACCAGACCACCGGGACGCCCCATAATATCCGGCATTGGCTCCTTAACAGAACCCCTATCTAAATTTTTAGATTGGCTACTTAAACCATTACTATTAATAATTCCCTCCTTCATAAAAGACTCTGGCGACTTCCTATTAGCTCTACAATCAATCGATTGGCAACCAACCTTCTCCCTCGTCTCAATTGACATCGTCAGCCTGTATACAAGAATCCCCCAAAACAAGGGTATTGAAGCCATCCAGACGATCTTATTAAATACAAACAAGGATCAAGACTTCATCAATTTCATTTCTGAAAGCTTAGAGTTCGTATTATCGCATAATGCCTTTAAATTTTTAGACAAATGGTTCATTCAACACACAGGAACTGCGATGGGTACGCCCGTCGCATGCGTATTCGCTAATTTGTTCCTTGCAGTGTTTGAGGAAAAATATATTACCTCTGTCTCTAATCAATATTTAAAGTACATACGAACATATCTAAGATTTGCAGATGATGTCTTCATGATATGGGACGGATCGAAAACTGACTTTGAGAACCTCGTGCAGTATCTGAATACCACAAATAAAGAGAACATGAAATTTACTGCCTGTTTCGGGGGCAACACACTCGACTTTCTAGACGTTAAAATAGATATAAGGGAAGGTAAAATAAATACATGTGTACATAAAAAACCAAATGCAACAAACAATTTGCTGCATTATAATAGCGCCCACCCATATCATACAAAAAATGCTATACCCTATAGCCAAATGGTTCGCTATAGAAAAATCATTAATAATGAGGCATCATTTAAAGATCAAATATCAAAATTAAAAACTAATTTCCAAAATAGAAATTATCCCTCGAAAATTCTTATAAATGCAGAAAATAGAGTAACAAAACTTACACAACAGAATCTATTAAAAAAACGCAGAAAGTCAGAATACCCCCCAAAGGAAAAATCAGCAAAAAATAATAAAATCGTGTTCACATTTACACATAGTCCCATGGATAAAGAAATCCACGCAGCCATTAATAAAAACTGGCACGTATTACAAAGAGACAGAGATCTATCTAATCTACTAACACATCATCCTACCTTCGCTTACAAACGCACAAAAAATCTAGGAGATCTCCTTGTAAAAAATCGGCTCACTGTAAAAAGTAACAGTAATTGGATAAGAAAATCACAACCCATTGGAAATTATAAATGCGGCAATTGTAAATTTTGCCACTTAAGATTCCTCAAAAATCCCATTCATATAGGTCCCATTAATTATACTGTCTGACAATTTATCACATGTAAATCACGATTTGTAGTATATATAATAATTTGTCCCTGCCAATTTTATTACATCGGCAAAACCATACGCCCTGTGTTCCATCGATTCAGAGAACATTACAATTCTATGTCCTCAGAGAAAGGCTGCCCTCGCTTTATTAAGCATATGAAAGAAATGCATAATGCGGACCCAAATGTCCTACAATTTGCAGGCTTAGAATTAGTCGACAATCCACCTAACGGTGGTGATCGCAACAAACTTCTTCTACAGCGAGAGGCAAGATGGATCATCGAAACCAATGCACAGGGGCCAATTGGACTAAATGATAAATTGGACATGACCATTTTTTTATAGGAAAATAGATCATTTTTTGTAAAAGGGTAGATCATATCATTTAGATTTACTGTTCCATAAGGATACGCTCCGTATTGCTTTATAGCAATTAATGTTTATATGTAAAAAGTGCATATTGATGTATTGCGGTGTTTTTAAACTAATTATTTTAACCTCTCACCTGATCATACTTAGTCGTCCAACCCCCTATATAGGATATGACGTTACTAAGCTTCACCCATGGACCCGTAGAAGCGCAAACGCGCGAAACGGCCGTCGTCCTCTTTCCTCCTTCCCGCACCCCACCTACTACCAGCCGCCCTCTCTAATCTTGTTTGTCCATGTAAATGCTTGAATAAAGGACTTCACATGACTACAACATTGGGGTGAGTGCCACTTTTACTTCTCTTTGTTTGAATCAAGACAATATCTCCTATGGTTGAGCACCACCCACAGCTGCAAACTTGGATTATATGCCGAATTGATCTCACATTGCATCTTACACACCAAGATATTTAGTAATATCGCTTGTCGCCTAGTCGCCTTCCTATTTCTATATTTTTTTGCCTAACACAAGCAGAACTTAGCTTATGCAGGATAGAGAGGCCACAGGAACGATCCAGGAGGAAGCAAGACCAATACTAGAACATAGAATGGAGGCCAGGATCAAAGCACCAGGTGGAGTTAAATAGAGCAGCACCTAACGACTTAACCTCATCACCTGAGGAAGGAAACTCAGAAGCCGCAGTACCACTCTCATCCACCAAAGGAAGCTTATAGACAGAACCAGCCGCAGTACCACTCACGACCACAGGAGGGAGCTTGGCCACAGAATTCACAACAGTACCCCGCCCCTTGAGGAGGGGTCACCGAACCCTCACCAGAGCCCCCAGGCCGACCAGGATGAGCCACATGAAAGGCACGAACCAGATCGGCAGCATGGACATCAGAGGCAAAGACCCAGGAATTATCTTCCTGACCATAACCTTTCCACTTAACCAGATACTGGAGTTTCCGTCTCGAAACACGAGAATCCAAAATCTTCTCCACAATATACTCCAATTCCCCTTCAACCAAAACCGGAGCAGGAGGATCAATAGATGGAACCACAGGTGCCACGTATCTCCGCAACAATGACCTATGGAACACGTTATGGATGGAAAAAGAAGCCGGAAGAGTCAAACGAAAAGACACAGGATTAAGAACCTCAGAAATCCTATATGGACCAATGAAACGAGGCTTAAATTTAGGAGAGGAAACCTTCATAGGAATATAACGAGATGACAACCAAACCAAATCCCCAACACGAAGTCGGGGACCCACACAGTGCCTGCGGTTAGCGAAACGTTGAGCCTTCTCCTGGGAAAAAGTCAAATTGTCCACTACATGAGTCCAAATCTGCTGCAACCTATCCACCACAGTATCCACACCAGGACAGTCCGAAGACTCAACCTGCCCTGAAGAGAAACGAGGGTGGAACCCAGAATTGCAGAAAAACGGCGAAACCAAAGTAGCCGAGCTGGCCCAATTATTAAGGGCGAACTCAGCCAAAGGCAAAAAGGACACCCAATCATCCTGATCGGCAGAAACAAAGCATCTCAGATAGGTTTCCAAGGTCTGATTGGTTCGTTCAGTCTGGCCATTTGTCTGAGGATAGAAAGCCGAGGAAAAAGACAAATCAATGCCCATCCTAGCACAAAAGGCTCGCCAAAACCTCGAAACAAACTGGGAACCTCTGTCAGAAACGATGTTCTCTGGAATGCCATGTAAACGAACCACATGCTGGAAAAACAATGGCTCCAAATCAGAGGAGGAAGGCAATTTAGAAAAGGGCACCAAATGGACCATCTTAGAGAAGCGATCACAAACCACCCAAATGACCGACATTCTTTGAGAGACGGGGAGATCCGAAATAAAATCCATAGAGATATGTGTCCAAGGCCTCTTCGGGACCGGCAAGGGCAAAAGCAACCCACTGGCACGAGAACAGCAGGGCTTAGCCCGAGCACAAATCCCACAGGACTGCACAAAAGAACGCACATCCCGCGACAGAGACGGCCACCAAAAGGATCTAGCCACCAAATCTCTGGTACCAAAGATTCCAGGATGACCAGCCAACACCGAACAATGAACCTCAGAGATAACTTTATTCGTCCACCTATCAAGGACAAACAGTTTCTCCGCTGGGCAACGGTCAGGTCTATTAGCCTGAAATTTTTGCAGCACCCGCCGCAAATCAGGGGAGATGGCAGACAAAATTACCCCCTCTTTGAGAATACCCGCCGGCTCAGACAAACCCGGAGAATCGGGCACAAAACTCCTAGACAGGGCATCCGCCTTCACATTTTTAGAGCCCGGAAGGTACGAAACCACAAAGTCAAAACGGGAGAAAAACAGCGACCAACGAGCCTGTCTAGGATTCAACCGTTTGGCAGACTCAAGATAAGTCAAGTTTTTGTTATCAGTCAAGACCACCACGCGATGCTTAGCTCCTTCAAGCCAATGACGCCACTCCTCGAATGCCCACTTCATGGCTAGCAACTCTCGATTGCCAACATCATAATTTCGATCAGCAGGCGAAAATTTCCTGGAAAAGAAGGCGCATGGTTTCATCACCGAGCAATCAGAACTTCTCTGCGACAAAACAGCCCCTGCTCCAATTTCGGAAGCATCAACCTCGACCTGGAACGGAAGCGAAACATCTGGTTGGCACAACACAGGGGCAGAAGAAAAACGACGCTTCAACTCCTGAAAAGCTTCCACAGCAGCAGAAGACCAATTGACCACATCAGCACTCTTCTTGGTCAAATCAGTCAACGGTTTAGCAATGCTAGAAAAATTAGCGATGAAGCGACGATAAAAATTAGCAAAGCCCAGGAACTTCTGCAGACTCTTCAGAGATGTTGGCTGAGTCCAATCATAAATGGCCTGAACTTTAACAGGGTCCATCTCGATAGTAGAAGGAGAAAAAATGAACCCCAAAAATGAAATCTTCTGAACACCAAAGAGACACTTTGACCCCTTCACAAACAAAGAATTACCACGCAGGACCTGGAACACCATTCTGACCTGCTTCACATGAGACTCCCAATCATCCGAGAAGACCAAAATATCATCCAAGTATACAATCAGGAATTTATCCAGGTACTCTCGGAAGATGTCATGCATAAAGGACTGAAACACTGATGGAGCATTAGAAAGTCCAAATGGCATAACCAGGTACTCAAAATGGCCCTCGGGCGTATAAAATGCTGTTTTCCATTCATCGCCCCGTTTGATACGCACAAGATTATACGCACCACGAAGATCTATCTTGGTGAACCAACTAGCCCCCTTAATCCAAGCAAACAAATCAGACAGCAGCGGCAAGGGGTACTGAAATTTGACCGTAATTTTATTTAGAAGGCGGTAATCAATACAAGGTCTCAGCGAACCATCCTTCTTGGCCACAAAAAAGAAACCCGCTCCCAATGGCGACGATGACGGGCGAATATGACCCTTCTCCAAAGACTCCTTCACGTAATTCCGCATAGCGGCGTGCTCAGGTACAGATAAATTAAACAGTTGACCCTTAGGAAACTTACTACCAGGAATCAAATCGATAGCACAATCACAATCCCTATGCGGAGGTAGGGCATTGGACTTGGGCTCATCGAATACATCCCGGACAAGAACTCTGGGACCTCAGAAGGGGTGGATGATGAGATAGACAGAAATGGAACATCACCATGTACCCCCTGACAACCCCAGCTGGACACAGACATTGATTTCCAATCTAATACTGGGTTATGGAATTGTAGCCATGGCAACCCCAACACGACCACATCATACAGATTATGCAACACCAGAAAGCGAATATCCTCCTGGTGCGCAGGAGCCATGCACATGGTCAGCTCGGTCCAATACTGAGGCTTATTCTTGGCCAAAGGCGTAGCATCAATTCCTCTCAATGGAATAGGACACTGCAAGGGCTCCAAGACAAACCCACAGCGCCTAGCATACTCCAAGTCCATCAAATTCAGGGCAGCGCCTGAATCCACAAATGCCATGACAGAATAGGAAGACAAAGAGCAGATCAAAGTAACGGACAAAAGAAATTTCGACTATACCGTACCAATGGTGGCAGACCTAGCGAACCGCTTAGTGCGCTTAGGACAATCGGAGATAGCATGAGTGGAATCACCACAGTAGAAACACAGCCCATTCTGACGTCTGTGTTCTTGCCTTTCAGCTCTGGTCAAAGTCCTATCGCACTGCATAGGCTCAGGTTTATGCTCAGATAATACCACCAAATGATGCACAGATTTACGCTCGCGCAAGCGTCGACCGATCTGAATGGCCAAAGACATAGACTCATTCAGACCAGCAGGCATAGGAAATCCCACCATGACATCCTTAGGGGCTTCAGAGAGACCCTTTCTGAAAATAGCTGCCAGCGCACATTTATTCCATTGAGTGAGCACGGACCACTTTCTAAACTTCTGACAATAAATCTCTATCTCATCCTGACCCTGACACAGAGCCAGCAAATTTTTCTCTGCCTGATCCACTGAATTAGGTTCGTCGTACAGCAATCCGAGCGCCAGAAAAAACGCATCAATATTACATAATGCAGGATCTCCTGGCGCAAGGGAAAATGCCCAGTCTTGAGGGTCGCCACGTAATAAAGAAATAATGATTTTAACTTGTTGAACTGGGTCACCAGAGGAGCGGGGTTTCAAAGCCAGAAACAGTTTACAATTATTTTTAATATTCAAAAACTTAGCTCTATCTCCAGAAAATAACTCAGGAATAGGAATTTTAGGTTCTAACATAGGATTCTGAACCACTAAATCTTGAATGTTCTGTACTCTTATAGTGAGATTATCCATCAAAGAGCACAGACCCTGAATATCCATGTCCACACCTGTGTTCTGAACCACCCTGATGTAAAGGGGAAAAGAAAGACAGAACACAGTGCAAAGAAAAAAAAATGGTCTCAGAACTTCTTTTTTCCCTCTATTGAGAAGCATTAGTACTTTGGGCCTCCAGTACTGTTATGAACAGGTAATTCAGAACCACAATGGACCTTGAAGTTCAGAGCACACAAGGTGACCTGACATTTACCAAAAACATAGGACAAGCTCTGAGACGTGGAAACTCTGCTGACCGCAATCCCTAATCCTAACACACCACACTAGAGGTAGCCGTGGATTGCGCCTATCGCTCCCTATGCAACTCGGCACAGCCTGAGAAACTAACTAGCCCTGAAGATAGAAAAATAAGCCTTCCTTGCCTCAGAGAAATTCCCCAAAGGAAAAGGCAGCCCCCCACATATAATGACTGTGAGTAAAGATGACATACAAACACAGAGATGAAATAGATTTAGCAAAGTGAGGCCCGACTTACTGAATAGACCGAGGATAGGAAAGATAGCTTTGCGGTCAACACAAAAACCTACAAACAACCACGCAGAGGGGCAAAAAGACCCTCTGCACAGACTAACGGTACGGAGGTGCTCCCTCTGCGTCTCAGAGCTTCCAGCAAGCAAGATAAAACCAATATAGCAAGCTGGACAGAAAATATAGCAAACAAAAATAACACAAGCAGAACTTAGCTTATGCAGGATAGAGAGGCCACAGGAACGATCCAGGAGGAAGCAAGACCAATACTAGAACATAGACTGGAGGCCAGGATCAAAGCACCAGGTGGAGTTAAATAGAGCAGCACCTAACGACTTAACCTCATCACCTGAGGAAGGAAACTCAGAAGCCGCAGTACCACTCTCATCCACCAAAGGAAGCTTATAGACAGAACCAGCCGCAGTACCACTCACGACCACAGGAGGGAGCTTGGCCACAGAATTCACAACAGACTGGGTGTCCTTTTTGCCTTTGGCTGAGTTCGCCCTTAATAATCGGGCCAGCTCGGCTACTTTGGTTTCGCCGTTTTTCTGCAACTCTGGTTTCCATCCTCGTTTCTCTTCAGTGCAGGTTGAGTCTTCGGACTGTCCTGGTGTAGATACTGTGGTGGATAGGTTGCAGCAGATTTGGACTCATGTGGTGGACAATTTGACATTGTCCCAGGAGAAGGCTCAACGTTTCGCTAACCGCCGGTGCTGTGTGGGTCACCGACTTCGTGTTGGGGATTTGGTTTGGTTGTCGTCTCGTTATGTTCCTATGAAGGTTTCCTCTCCTAAGTTTAAGCCTTGTTTCATTGGTCCGTATAAGATTTCTGAGGTTCTCAATCCTGTATCGTTTCGTTTGACCCTTCCAGCTTCTTTTGCCATCCATAATGTATTCCATAGGTCATTGTTGCGGAGATACGTGGTGCCTGTGGTTCCATCCTTTGATCCTCCTGCCCCGGTGTTGGTTGAGGGGGAGTTGGAGTATGTGGTGGAGAAGATTTTGGATTCTCATATTTCGAGACGGAAACTCCAGTACCTGGTCATATGGAAGGGTTATGGTCAGGAAGATAATTCCTGGGTCTTTGCGTCCGATGTTCATGCTGCCGATCTGGTTCGTGCCTTTCATTTGGCTCGTCCTGGTCGGCCTGGGGGCTCTGGTGAGGGTTCGGTGACCCCTCCTCAAGGGGGGGGTACTGTTGTGAATTCTGTTGTCAAGCTCCCTCCTGTGGTCATGAATGGTACTTCGGCTGGTTCTGTCCATGGGCTTCCTCTGGTGGTGGTGAGTGGGGCTGCGGCTTCTGAGGTTCCTTCCACAGGTGACGAGGTTAATTCGTTAGCTGGCTGCTCTATTTAACTCCACCTAGATCATTGCTCCATGCCACCTGTCAATGTTCCAGTATTGGTCTAGTTCACTCCTGGATCGTTCTTGTGACCTGTCTTCCCAGCAGAAGCTAAGTTCCTGCTTGTTTTTCTTTGGTTTGCTATTTTTCTGTCCAGCTTGCTATTTTGATTGTTGTCTTGCTTGCTGGAAGCTCTGGGACGCAGAGGGAGCGCCTCCGCACCGTGAGTCGGTGCGGAGGGTCTTTTTGCGCCCTCTGCGTGGTCTTTTTGTAGTTTTTTGTGCTGACCGCAAAGCTACCTTTCCTATCCTCTGTCTGTTCAGTAAGTCGGGCCTCACTTTGCTAAATCTATTTCATCTCTGTGTTTGTAATTTTCATCTTTACTCACAGTCATTATATGTGGGGGACTTCCTTTTCCTTTGGGGAATTTCTCTGAGGCAAGGTAGGCTTTATTTTTCTATCTTTAGGGCTAGCTAGTTCCTTAGGCTGTGTCAAGTTGCATAGGGAGCGTTAGGAGCAATCCACGGCTATTTCTAGTGTGTGTGATAGGATTAGGGATTGCGGTCAGCAGAGTTCCCACGTCTCAGAGCTCGTCCTATATTATCAGTAACTATCAGGTCATTCCGTGTGCTCTTAACCACCAGGTCCATTATTGTCCTGACCACCAGGTCATAACAGGGGTGCCAGTACAGGGAAAGCACTGTGGCAGCCAGGCATGTCCTCTAAAAGCCGGAGGAGTGACTGCTCCAGTAAAGAGGGAAATAGGAGAGCAGGGCAGGGCAGACAGGTGCTGTTTGTGGGGGACTCAATTATTAGGGGAACAGATAGGGCAATCTGTCACAAAGACAGGGATCGTCGAACTGTGTGCTGCCTACCTGGCGCTCGAGTCCGACACATCGCTGATCAGGTGGACAGATTACTGGGAGGGGTTGGTGAGGACCCAGCGGTCATGGTGCACATTGGCCCAAATGACAAAGTTAGAGGTAGGTGGAAGGTCCTTAAAGATGATTTCAGGGAATTAGGCTGCAAGCTGAAAGCAAGGACCTCCAACGTGGTATTTTCCGAAATACTGCCTGTATCACGTGCCATGCCAGAGAGCCAATGGGAGATTAGGGAGGTTAATAAGTGGCTCAAGAATTGGTGTAGGAAGGAGGGGTTTGGGTTCCTGCAGAACTGGGCCGACTTCTCAGTTGGCTACAGGCTCTACGCTTGGGGAGGGTGCAGCTGTGTTGGGGGAGAAAATGGCTAGAAAGTTGGAGGAGTGTTTAAACTATAGAGGCCTGGGCACAAATAAGGAAGATGGGGGTGGCAGTGGCATGGGGGGTGGGGTTAGAACAGTTAATAATTTAAGAAAGAATAGAGGTACAGAGAGGAACATCAAGTGCATGTATACTAATGGCAGAAGCCTTGCCAACAAAATGGACGAATTAGAATTAATGTTGTTGGAGCATAATTATGACATGGTGGCGATACCTGAAACGTGGCTGGTTGAGAGCCATGACTGGGTTGTTAACTTGCAGGGTTATAGTCTGTTCAGAAATGAGCGAATGGATAGGCGAGGGGGAGGGGTGTGTCTATATGTAAAATCGTTCTTAAAACCCATCCGGCATGATAATATAGGTGAATCTAATGAAAATGCAGAGTCCCTGTGGGTGGAGATAAGGGGAGGGGTAAAAAATAATAAATTACTGATAGGGGTTTGTTATAAATCTCCAAAAATAATGGAAGCAATGGAGAATATCCTTGTAAAGCAAATAGATGAAGCTGCGACTCAAGGAGAAGTCATTATTATGGGGGACTTCAACTACCCTGAAATAGATTGGGGAACGGAAATCTGCAGTTCCAGCAAAGGTAATTGGTTTTTGACAACTATGAGAGACAATTACCTTTCACAACTGGTTCAGGACCCAACAAGAAGGGGGGTACTGCTAGACCTAATATTAACCAACAGGCCAGACTGCATATGAAATGTAAGTGTTGGGGGTCACTTGGGGAATAGTGATCACAAAATAATAAATTTTGATGCATCCTTTAATAAGATGTGTAGTAGAGGGGTTACAAGGACACTAAACTTCAGGAGGGCCAATTTCCAACGGATGAGAGAGGATCTTGGTGCAATTAACTGGGACGATATCCTGAGACATAAAAATACACAATGAAAATGGGAGACATTTATTAGCATCCTGGATAGGACCTGTGCACAGTATATACCGTATGGGAATGAACATACTAGGAATAGGAGGAAACCAATATGGCTAAATAGAGCTGTAAGGGGCGCAATAAGTGACAAAAAGAAAGCATTTAGAGAATTAAAGGAAGTAGGTAGTGATGAGGCATTAAATAAATACAAAAAATTAAATAAATTCTGTAAAGAGCAAATCAAGGCAGCAAAGATTGAGACAGAGAGACTCATTTTCAGAGAGAGTAAAAATAATCCCAAACTATTCTTTAACTACGTAAATAGTAAGAAACTAAAAAATGATAGTGTTGGCCCCCTTAAAAATAGTCTGGGTGAAATGGTGGATGAGGATGAGGAAAAAGCAAATATGCTAAATGACTTTTTTTCATCAGTATTTACACAAGAAAATCCCATGGCAGAAAAAATGACTAGTGTTAAAAATTCCCCATTAAATGTCACCTGCTTAACCCAGCAGGAAGTACGTCAGCATCTAAAAATCACTAAAATTGACAAATCTCTGGGCCCGGATGGGATACACCCCCGAGTACTGCAGGAACTAAGTACAGTCATTGATAGACCATTATTTTTAATCTTTAAAGACTCCATAATAACAGGGTCTGTACCACAGGACTGGCGTATAGCAAGTGTGGTGCCAATATTCAAAAAGGGGACAAAAACTGAACTCGGTAATTATAGGCCAGTAAGCTTAACCTCTACTGTGGGTAAAATCCTGGAGGGCATTCTAAGGGACGCTATACTGGAGTATCTGAAGAGGAATAACCTCATGACCCAGTATCAGCAAGGGCTTACTAGGGACCGTTCATGTCAGACTAATTTGATCAGTTTCTATGAAGAGGTAAGTTCCGGACTGGACCAAGGGAACCCAGTGGACTTAGTGTATATGGACTTTTCAAAAGCTTTTGATACGGTGCCACACAAAAGGTTGATACATAAAATGAGAATAATGGGGATAGGGGAAAAATGTGTAAGTGGGTTAAGAGCTGGCTCATGGATAGGAAACAAAGGGTCGTTATTAATGGAGCACACTTGGACTGGGTCGCGGTTAGCAGTGGGGTACCACAGGGGTCAGTATTGGGCCCTCTTCTTTTTAACATATTTATTAATGACCTTGTAGGGGGCATTCAGAGCAGAATTTCAATATTTGCAGATGACACTAAACTCTGCAGGGTAATCAATACAGAAGAGGACAATTTTATATTACAGGATGATTTATGTAAACTAAAAGCTTGGGCTGATAAATGGCAAATGAGCTTTAATGGGGATAAATGTAAGGTCATGCATTTGGGTAGAAGTAATAAGATGTATAACTATGCGCTTAATTCTAAAACTCTGGGCAAAACCGTCAATGAAAAAGACCTGGGTATATGGGTGGATGACAAACTCATGTTCAGTGGCCAGTGTCAGGCAGCAGCTACAAAGGCAAATAAAATAATGGTATGCATTAAAAGAGGCATAGATGCTCATGAGGAGAACATAATTTTACCTCTATACAAGTCACTAGTTCGACCACACTTAGAATACTGTGTACAGTTCTGGTCTCCGATGTATAAGAAAGACATAGCTGATCTAGAGCGGGTGCAGAGAAGAGCGACCAAGGTTATTAGAGAACTGGGGGGTCTGCAATACCAAGATAGGTTATTACACTTGGGGCTATTTAGTTTGGAAAAACGAAGACTAAGGGGTGACTTATTTTAATGTATAAATATATGAGGGGACAGTACAAAGACCTTTCTGATGATCTTTTTAATTATAGACCTGAGACAGGGACAAGGGGGCATCCTCTACATCTGGAGGAAAGAAGGTTTAAGCATAATAACAGACGCGGGTTCTTTACTGTAAGAGCAGTGAGACTATGGAACTCTCTGCCGTATGACTAGAAGTAGCCGTGGAATGCTCCTAACTCTGCCTAGGCATCTTGTCTCAGCCTAAGAGCTAACTACCCCTAAAGATAGAAGCAGGAAAACTATATTGCCTCAGAGAAAATCCCCAAAGGATAGATTAGCCCCCCACAAGAAATGACTGTGAGAGGAGAAGGAAATGACATATGTAGTATGAAACAAGATTAAGCACAGGAGGCCACTTCTAGCTAGATAGAAATAGTACAGGACAGAACGCTGTGCGGTCAGTAATAAAAACTAGAAAAAGTCCACCGCAGAGGAATGCAAAAATCTCCACACCTGACTAAAGGTGTGGAGGGCAAACTCTGCTGCCCAGAGCTTCCAGCCTAGCTGAATAGATCCATATTGATAAGCTGGACAAATGAACAAAACATAGAAAGTGCTGAACAACAAAGTCCACAACAAGTGAACTGCAAAAGGACAAGCAAGGACTTAGCTTTTGCTGAACTGGTCAGAGAGTCAGGAAAATCCTAAGAGCAATGACTCCAGGCAGGAACAATTGACAACTGGCATTGAATGAGGGATAAGGCCAGACTAATATAGCCGAGCCAGAAAGACGATCAGTGAAAACAGCTGCTGAAGCTAAATCCAAGAAGCAGCCATACCACTCAAAACCACAGGAGGGAGCCCAAGAGCAGAACTCACAAAAATGCTACTTAAAACCACCGGAGGGAGCCCAAGAGCGGAATTCACAACACACTCCCCTTATTCCACTGTGTTTTGCACTGCATCAATCAATAACATTTGTTGCTTTGAAGGGCAGTATGTGAAATCTCTGTTTGCAGGTCAAGTAGGTGTTTCTTTCCAGTCTTCTCTGGGAACATGCATTTTCGCCTTTCCCTTCAGGATGCTGTTAATCTTTGCTTGAAAGTGTCTGAGACTGCTAGTTTGCATCCAGTAAATAGAATGGTGAACCAAGGAACTGGGTTAGTTACTGGAGGTTTAAAGAGAACCTGTCACATACCAAAACAGTATTAACCTGCAGATATGTTAATCTGCAGGTTAATATTGTTCTAAAGATGCTTGGCCGCTGCATTAAAAGCTCAGCTATGAAGAAGAAATTAGCTATATTCTTCCTGGGGGCCCTGAGCTTTCAGTCATAGTGGTGTGGCTTCAGACACCATTTAGTAAATAGCAAGCAGCAGCTGTAACCAGTCCCCGATACTGACAAGTAGCCAACTTAGCAGTACATCAATACAAAGTTGGCTATCAGTCAGTGCCGGTTACAGCGACCACCCACTATGTACAGAGTGATGACTGAAGCCAGATCCTCACCTTTATGACTGAAAGCTCAGGCTGCCAAATGAATAGATTTTGTTTCCTTCCAGTAGCTGGGCTTCAGTTTCATTGCAGTAGCTGGGCAGCTTTGGAGCGCTATGAACCTACAGATTAACCCTATAGCGTTTTGTGACGTGACAGGTTCCCTTTAATGAAATTACTGTTTTATGTGCTGCAGCTGTGCTAGTCCTGTTCATAATGAGCTAGTGCTGTCATCATACTAAGTGAGGGGCTGTGAGGGCATCATGCTAAATAAGGGTATTTATGGGACATCAGAGGACATCATACTAAGTGAGAGGCTGTGGGGGCCTTTATACTGAGTTAGGGGCTGAGGGTGTCAAAATACTGAGTGAATGACTATCATACTGAGTGGAGGATGTGAAAGAATCATACTGAAGATCCATCATACTCTGAAGGCCATGATACTGCTTTGCAGGGTTGTAGTCGTGTCATACTAAGTGGGGTCCATCATTCTGAGTGGAGTTTGGGGGGGCAACATACTGAGTGACGGCCATCATACTGACAGGCCATCACCTTTAGTGGGGGCCACAATACTGTGTATGTGAAAACTATGTGAACATCATAATGTTGTAGGCACTTTAGGAGCATCATGCAGTAGGGTAACTTGGGGGTGTTATACTTTACTGTAGGTACTGTGAAGTTAACATATTGTACATTTGGACAGGGTCTGTGGAGTGAAATTATGTAGGCGAATACATGGCTGGGATATCATACTTTGTGTGACTACTTTTCCAGTAGTGGGTTTCTTGTTTGAGTTTTAATGACATTACTGTTTTATTTGCTGCAGCTCTGCTAGTCTTCTCAATGTTTTGCTTCTGCTATGTGATATTTGATATTTGCTTCTGCTATGTGATATTCGATATTCACAAGCACATTCAAAACCATTGAATGGCATCAATGTCTATCTGTAGACCGAAAGCTGTCAATCAAAGATGTGAGCACAGATTAGGTAGAGCTCATCATTGAAAAACATAGCAGCCCTGCATCAGAAAAAAGTGATATTTTCAAAAGTAAAGCAAAAAGCCTAGTGATACCTGTGGAATCAGGGTCTCTGTCCTTATTTTATGTTGCCGTTAGCTTAGGAAGCGTAAAGATTGTATTACACAGATATTCCAAGTGAACAACAGAACAGTAAGAGCATGTGTTCCGTAAAGAAAAGGAAGAGGGAGTTTTTCTGGTGGTCGCCTGTGGTTTTGGAGAGCAGAGGTCACTTTTTACTTACACAACTATTCTGATGCTAAAATGTCAAATAGCATAGTAAGCAGTGAATCCGAAAAATGGAGGCATTATATTTATCCAACCTGCGTGAAGCTGAATAGATTTCTAGACATTTAAGTATGGTCTAAAGATGGCATTTTGTGCTGTGAAAAAAAACATTAAATGAGGTTTTCTTATACTGTGACCAATCTGGTGGAGAGAAAAAGCGCAGAAAATCCCTTGTGACAGTGCAGCTGTTTCTAAATTGAAGTGTGCTTGCTCTCAGGTGATGATGGCGTATCTACAGTATATGAGTTACAATAGCAGTCAGCCCCTTGTGCTGTAAGCCCCTCATGGACCCGTAGGCTTCTGGCTAGAGGTTTATTGGTAGCCATTGTTTCCGTGCAACAGTTCGTTCCGAGGTTTGTATAGAGTTTGGGGAACAAAGAACACATATTGTAAAACCCAACAGTAGATCAGGGCTGTTGTTCACTGCTCAGTCCTTGTAAAAATGACAAAAAAACAGCGACTGAGCTCAGCCCTGACTGTTAGAGGCTCAGCTGGAGTTATTGGCCTGGTTTCTGTTGTTCAAATTTGGTTTTGACTTCTAATGAAAGCTAATAAGTAAAGCCCTTCTATATAATGCTCAGTCAGGCAGCCGGTGCTCAATGGTGACCGCCTTGTTAACCTGCTTCAAGGGAAATCTGCCCCCGAATTCCCTGACTGCTGGGGTTAATGATCCCAATGTTAATCTTGTTCCTTAATGCTGTTTCTGTCTTGTCCTTGGAATTGTCACACTCCAGGTTCTGACCTGTGGCTGGGTCCTACGTGCATTGCTGACATATCTTTTGCCCTAAATATGTAAATACTTTTTTATCTGCAGGTTTTTCTGATCTCATTCAAGTGTAAGGGTAAAATCTGAAATATAATGCATATTTACTGCAAGAGAAATTGACATGTTGCAGATTTCAGAGTCGCACCATAGGGCAGTTTTCGCAATGTAAAAAGCACAGTGGGCATGAGATTTCTATAAACTTAAACATACCAAATGCTCACCATGGGAACTAGCCTAATATGTCTGTTCAACAGCCACCATACATGCAGGGATTGCTAATTTGTTAGCATTAGTTTGAGAGACACAAGACATGCAGGAGCACACTTGAACATATTTTACAAGCACGCGAAAGTCACTATGATACCTCCTGAGCATGCTCGGATAACACCATGCCCAGCCCATAAGCTCATCACTACTGAACACAGAAGAGCGTCGAGGAGCGAGCACTAGGGCGAGATAGCAGTCGGCTGATTGATTGAACAATCGTTCAGCAAAGTTTTCTAAAGTGTTGTTTGGCTGACATATTGTATATGGGTTCATTGAGATGGTTGTATTTTTAGTCTTTGTGTTGTCCATGTAGGATGGACAACACACTGACCCAATGATGACCTATCGTAAAGTCTGATTGGTACAGGATCAGAACCATCATCAGTATATAAATACATAACTAAGTTTAATTACAGTAATCAATTGCAACGTCAGGTTGTCCCATGTACAATTGTATCACATGAACCTACAACTCCCAGTATGTCTTTAACAATAGAAAGGAGATGATGGGAGTTGATGTTACCAGGTACCATAAAACTATAGACAATACAGGAACCATAGTAATGATTAGACGAAGACAATAGCACTGAGAAAGATGTAAAGGAAACCTAACAGCAGGATTTATCCCTTTTCACTAATTATAGTGCTAAATTTGTCATTAAATACAGATTTCTAGCAAACTCAATGTTAAGAGCTAGGCTTAGTGTACACCAGTCCGACTATTCAAGCTAATTAAACACAAGATTAACCCCTTAACGACCGCCAATACGCCTTTTATTGGCAGTAGTTAAGGGTACTTAAACCACAGTGTATAGTGGAAAAAGTGTATAGCGCCCCCCAGAGTTGGATTTTCTCTGGGGTCTCGGTTGCCAGGGGTAGCCGAGACCCCAGGGAACATGATTCAGGTTGTTTTTACTGACCCCGGGTTGCGATTGCAGGTAATTAACTATTTACCGGCAGCCGCAAAAAACCCCCCACGATTTGCCATTCAATTTCTCTGTCCTCTGATGTGATCGCACATCAGAGGATAGAGAAATGGGGTCTCCGATCGCCCCCGATACTTACCCGTGTCCCCTGGTGCTCCTCATGGTTCCCCATGGGCACGGCCATCTTCTTCCGGCAAAAAAATGGCGGGCAAATGCGCAGTGTGCAACTGCAAAAAAAATTGCGATGTGTCTGTCATTCTCTGTCTTCTGAAGTGATCGCACATCAGAGGACAGAGAAATAAGGGGATCGGGGACCCTGTCATACTTACTGGTGTCACTGGGTCCTCCTGCATCCCCTACTGGCCACCGGATTCTTCCTACGGTAAGAAAATGGCGGTTAGGTTTGGGATTAGGGTTAAGGTTAGGTTTGGGATTAGGGTTAGGGGTGTATTGGGATTAGGGTTAGGTTTGAGGTTAGGGTTGAGATTTGGATTAGGGGTGTGCTGGGCTTAGTTTTTTGATTAGGGTTATGGTTAGGGTTGTGATTAGGGTTATGGTTAGGGTTGTGATTAGGATTATGGATCGGGTTGGGTTTTGGGTTAGGGGTGTGTTGGGGTTAGGGTTGGAGTTAGAATTGGGGGGTTTCCACTGTTTAGGTACATCAGGGGATCTCCAAACGCGACAGCCAATTTTTCACTCAAAAAGTCAAATGGTTTACCCCCACATATGGGGCATTAGCGTACTCAGGACTAATTGGACAACAACTTTTGGGGTCCAGTTTCTCCTGTTACCCTTGCAAAAATAAAAAATTGGGAGCTAAAAAAATCATTTTTGTGGAAAAAAAATGATGTTTTATTTTCAGGGCTCTGCGTCAAACTTCTGTGAAGCACTTGGGCCCTCAAAATGCTCACCACTATCTAGATAAGTTCCATGGGGGTCAAGTTTCCAAAATGGGGTCACTTGTGGGGGGTTTCTACTGTTTAGGTACATCAGGGGCTCTGCAAACACAATGTGACGCCTGCAGATCATTCCATCAAAGTCTGCATTATAAAACATCACTACTTCCCTTCTGAGCCCTGATGTGTGCCCAAACAGTGGTCCCCCACACACGGGGTATCAGCGTACTCAGGACAAATTAGACAACAACTTTTGGGGTCCAATTTCTCCTGTTACCCTTGGGAAAATAAAAAAATTGGGAGCTAAAAAAAAATCACGACTCTGCATTATAAACTTCTGTGAAGCACTTTGGGGATCAAACTGTTCACCACACATCTACATTAGTTCCTTGGGGGGTCTAGTTTCCAAAATGGGGTCACTTGTTGGGGGTTTCTACTGTTTAGGTACATCAGGGGCTCTGCAAACGCACCATAACGCCCGCAGACCATTCTATCAAAGTCTGCATTACAAAACGGCGCTCCTTCCCTTCCAAGCTCTGCCATGCGCCCAAACAGTGCCCCCCCCCCACATATGGGGTATCAGCGTACTCAGGATAAGTTGCACAATAAATTTTGTGGTCCAATTTCTCCTGTTACCCTTGTGAAAGTAAAAATGTGGGGGTGAAAAGATCATTTTGGTGGCAAAAATATGATTTTTTTTATTTTCATGACTCTACATTATAAACTTCTGTGAAGCAGTTGGGGGTTCATAGTGCTCACCACACATGTAGATAAGCTCTATGGGGGGTCTAGTTTCCAAAATCGGGTCACTTGTGGGGGGTTTCTACTGTTTAGGTACATCAGGAGCTCTGCTAATGCAACATGACCCCCACAGACCATTCCATCAAAGTCTGCATTTTAAAACGTCACTACTTCCCTTCCGAGCCCCGATGTGTGTCCAAACAGTGGTCCCCCGCACATGTGGGGTATCAACATACTCAGAACAAACTAAACAACAAATTTTGGTGTCCAATTTCTCCTGTTGCCCTTGAAAAAATAAAAAATTGCTGGCTAAAAACTAATTTTTGAGGAAAAAAAAAGGATTTTATATTTTCACGGCTCTACGTTATAAATTTCTGTGATACACTTGGGGGTTCAAAGTGCTCACCACACATCGCTATAAGATCCTTAATGGGTCTATTTTCCAAAATGGGGTCACTTGTAGGGGTTTCCACTGTTTAGGCACATCAGGGGCTCTCCAAACGCTACATGGCGTCCAATCTCAATTTCACCCAATTCGGCATTGAAAAAATCAAACGGAACTCCTTCTCTTCCAAGCTCTGCCATGCATCCGAACTGTGGTTTACCCCCACATATGGGATATTGGCGTACTCAAGACAAATTGCACAACAACTTTCGTGGTCTAATTTCTCCTGTTACCCTTGTGAAAATAAGAATTTGTGGGCGAAAAGATCATTTTTGTATAAAAAAACACTACAATTTTTTTATTTTCACGGCTCTACGTTATAAATTTCTGTGAAGCATTTGGGGGTTTAAAGTGCTCACCACACATCTAGACAAGTTCCTTAAAGGGTCTAGTTTCCAAAATGGTGTCACTTGTGGGGGGTTTCCACTGTTTAGGCACATCAGGGGTTCTCCAAACACGACATGGCGTCCGATCTCAAGTCCAGCCAAGTCTGCATTGAAAAGTCAAACGGTGCTCCTTCTCTTCCAAGCCCTGCTGTGCGCCCAAACAGTGGTTTACCCCCACATATGGGTTATCGGCATATTCAGGAGGAATTGCAAAACAAGTTTTATGGTTAATTTTCTCTTTTTACACTTGTCAAAATAAAAAAATTTGTTCTGACGTAAAATGTTTGCTAAAAAAAGTTAAATGTTAATTTTTTCCTTCGACATTGTTTCAGTTCCTGTGAAGCACGTAAAGGGTTAATAAACTTCTTGAATGTGGTTTTGAGCACCTTGAGGGGTGTAGTTTTTAGAATGGTGTCAAGTTTGGGTATTTTATGTCATGTACACCCCTCAAAGTGACTTTAAATGTGATATAGTCCCTAAAAAAATGGTTTTGTAAATTTTGTTGTGAAAATGAGAAATTGCTGGTCAACTTTTAACCCTTATAACTTCCTAACAAAAAAAAAACTGTTGTTTCCAAAATTGTGCTGATGTAAAGTAGACATGTGGGAAATTTTATTTACTGACTATTTTGTGTGACATATCTCTCTTATTTAAGGGCATAAAAATTCAATGTTTGAAAATTTTAAAATTTTAAACATGTTCGCCATATTTCCTTTTTTTCATAAATAATCGCAAGTAATATCGAATAAATGTTACCACTAACATGAAGTACAATATGTCATGAAAAAATGTTCTCAGAATCAGCGGGATCCGTTAAAGCGTTCCAGAGTTATAACCTCATAAAGTGACAGTGGTCAGAATTGCAAAAATTGGCTCGGTCATTCAGTATTAAATTGGCTCTGTCACTAAGAGGTTAAAATGCCGATTTGGGGATTACGCTACTAATAGTGATGAGCGAATAAACCCGTTACTCGAGATTTCTCAAGCATGCTCGGTGGTCCTCTGAGTATTTTTTAGTGCTCAGAGTTTTAGTGTTTCTTGCTGCAGCTGAATGATTTACATCTGTTAGCCAGCATAAGTACATGTGGGGATTCCCTAGCAACCAGGCAACCCCCACATGTACTCATGCTGGCTAACAGATGTAAGCCATTCAGCTGCGGCAAGAAAAACTAAAACTCCAAGCACTAAAAAATACTCAGAGGACCTCCGAGCATGCCCGAGAAATCTCGAGTAACGAGTATATTCGCTCATCATCACTAGCTACTAACTTTCTGTTAATAATGGGGTAGCTAGAAATGAGCAATGACAAATGCAGCACAGTCATTAGTTAATATGGGTAAATCCTGCTGTCATGTTCCCTTAAAGAGTAAATAACTTTTGATAGATTTTTTTTACTTGTTATAAGTTCTTTTATTTTGAACAGATTATTGGAGCTCCTGAGACTCCCACCAAAAACTCAATAGACCTCTTAAAAGTGTGCAGCTCAGGAGAAAGGAGTCTATGACTGACTACTGCATCCACTCTGTGCTTCTTGTGCGTTCCTGTCTACTGATCGTTGCACTTGATGTCTTTTGAGCAATCGTGGGGGTCTCAGAACCCAGATCCCAATTAATTTGCTGAGAATTAGAGTAAAAAATATGTATAAAATCTCTCAAAAGATTAGTTACTCTGCAAAGTGCAAAAAAATAGTAAAAAAAGAAAAATGTTGACACTGCTACCACAGTTATTTTTTACTCGATTGCCAGCTATTGCGGTGCTCAGCGTCTGGGTAACTTATTTCATAATCTGTAATTAGTAGATAAGCAGAATGAGAGTGAGGCGGAAGAAGCATGTACTCACGCAAAACTGCTGTTGCTCATTTTCCTTATGTCTCATTTTGCCATCCCATGACTGAATAAAGCTACCTTTTACATTGATGCCAGTGGCAAGTACCACTTTCTCTGTTATCTACTACTTTCTGATTACTCTGTAAAGTCCATTTGAAATGTAGCCAATAATCAGAAAACAAATACTATCTTAACAGACTGTTAATCACCTAATGTAAGCGCAAAACGTTCGTTAAGTGAAATAATTTTTAAGGTTACATAAATATTATTATTCTCGGCAGCAGATCATTCTGTGTAAACGTGCTGTTGAGAAAATACTGTACTCCCTCCACACTGTCCCTCAATCTATACACTGCTCCCCATACTGTGTCCTCACTGTGTCTTACCTTTTGTATACCGCCTCACATACTGTGCCCTCACTGAATAAAGCTTCACCTCAACAGCCTTCAGTAAAAGTTACTTGCATTTTCAGGTCTACTACGGAGCGAGTACCTTCTCCTGTGTCTTCCCATCCTTTGTGACTCTATCCACACAGCCAGCATCAACCCTGTGTACTCCACATTTAGCCTGCACATCCCATGTACGCCACATTCTGCCGACACCCCCATGTACTCCCCATACAGCCTGCACCCCCGTGTTTCCTACATACAGCCTGCACCATTCCCATGAACATCACATACAGCCTACACCCCCATGTACGCCACATACAGCTTGCTCCCCGTGTATTCTACATACAGCCTACACCACCCCATGTACTCTACATACAGCTGCCAGCCACATGTACTCCACATACAGCCTGCAGCCCCGTGTATCCTATATAAAGCCTGAACCACCACCATATACTCTACATACAGTTTGCACCCCCAGTTTGCATCCCACAAACAACTTTCATCCCCATGTGCTCCACATACTCTGTAGCTTTAATGTAAACGACATACAGCAGGTCACCCCATGTGCCCCACATATAGTCTACACCTCCTTGTACTCTACGTACAATCTGCAAACTCATGTACCCCACATGAAGTCTGCATCACCAAGTGCTCCATACAGTTTGCATCCCCATGTACCTCACATACAGTCTGCAACCACATGTACCCAGTATATAGTCTTCACCCCATGTAACCCACATACAGTCTATAGCCTCATGTACCCCACATATAGTCTGCACATCCATGTACCCCACATACAGCTTGCATCCCCATGTAACCCACATACAATTTGCACCCAAATGTATCTTACATATAGTCTGCACCCCCATGTACCCCACATACAGCCTGCACCCTATGACATCATTGTCGCCAAAAGTCTGAGCTGCGCCTGCAGTAGATCGTCTGAGGGGTAAGCATTAAAAACTTTTTTTTTTATAAAATGATTTAAATGAGTGTGGGGAGGGGGAGCAAATGATGCTGTATTGAGGCTGGGAAATGGGAAACCTCAAATGATAATTAATTTAGACTGGGGCTGAGGTACAGCAATTGATTATGAATTGAGACTGGGGGATGGGGAGCAGCAAATAATGATGAATTGAGACTGGGGGTTGGGTGCAGCAAATTATTATGAATTGAGACTAGGAGATAGGCCAAAGCAAATGATTATGACTTGAAACTCTGGGGTGAGGTACAGCAAATGATTATGAATTGAGATTGGAGGGTGGGGGGAAAGCAAATGATTATGAATTGAGATTGGAGGGTGGGGTACAGAAAATGATTGTAAATTGAGACTGGGTGTGGGGGATAGAAAATGATTATGAATCGAGATTGGGGGTGGCGTACAGCAAATGATTAATTGTGACTGGATTGTGGAGAACAGCAAATGATGATGACTTGAGGGTGGGGTGTGGGGGAGAGCAAATGGTGATGACTTAAGGGTGGGCTGTGGGGGAGAGCAAGTAATGATGAATTGAGGGTGGGAAAGAGCAAATGATGAATTGAGGAGGAGGGCTTATTAGTACTGTGCAGGGCGGCATTATGTAGCATTTTTCTTCATCTTACATAGTGTATAAGTTTCTAAAAATTGGGGAATATGCTCTCGATAACCATGTGGCATTTTCTTCATGGAAAAGTCCTGGCAGGAAGAAGTGATCATGATCCGTGCTGGATGAACAAAAGAGAAAATGAAGGACTTCAACTTGAAACTTCACTGGTGTGTTACCTGTACACTTACACTATACACTATATACAGGGATCCTATGTATAATGTCACTGGTGATCACTTTATTACCTGTAGACTATACACTATATGTTATTTGTCGAGTTCCCACCGCTGCACAGGGGGAATCTCAAACCATCTCCACTGCAGTCTCACATTCTTCTCCAGCTGCAGTGGAGCCTGCTCAGCGGAGACGTCGATCCCAGCATCTGGCTCAAGCTGATACTGTGTGAATGGTTACTGCTGCCTTTCCAGGCTCTGCCTTTGTAGCCAGCACTGATCAGCAGCAAGCAGGCCTTTCTGGGACTAAGTCGTGCTTTTCCCATACTGAGCATGCCCACGGGACGACCTCCCATGTGAGGTCTGGGGTCATATGCTCAGGTCCTGTTGCGGCTCCTATTGGACCATCAGGAAGGTCCCGGAGCACTACTGCTCTAAAAGGTATGCATGGCCACTCGGCAATGCGCTAGTGTAAACTTGCTAATGTGTGTGTGGGTGGATGTGTGCCTGTTGATGGATGAAAGCTCCGAATCATTCCCATCCCTAGTGCTGTTGCGTGCTCGTGAATGGTGGAAGCTGCCTAGCGCCAGACAGTGCTACTCTGCACATCCAGCACACAATTCAGCATCTCTCAGCAGCGACTGCCAGTGCAGTGCCGTGCGATTTCCTGGCCCTGGTTAGGGTGTTTAGTGGCGTCCGCCAGAGTGGCGCTGTATGCACTCTTGTGAAGTAGTTTATTACTTCAGTACTATTCCTGACACCACAGTAGCAGTGTCGAGCGTAAGAGGTCTAGAGGAACTCTTTCCCCGTGTCTTGGGATAGAGTTCTGTGTCTCTTTACTTGCGCTCTCTGTGCGGTATCGCGGCCCTGTCATGGAACAGGGTTTGCTTCCTTCATACCGGGTAAAGCTAACCCGTGTGTATTCACATATATGGCCATCTAGTCCACCATTACTAAGCAGCAGGTGTCCTTTCTGCAAGGTGGACCCCTGACTGCGAATGCACCTCATATCCTCTCTAATTATTATTTGGTGCATTCCGCCAGTCCTAACACTATATACAAAGCTCCTGTGTATTATGGCACTGGTGATCACTGTATTACCTGTACATTATATATAGTGCTCCTGTGTGTAATATCACCATTTATCACTGTATTACCTGTATCCTGCCACTATACATTATATACTATGTACAGAGCTCCTGTGTATAATGGCACTGAGGATCCCTGTATTACATATACACCATATACAGAGCTCCTGTGTATAATGTCACTGGTGGTCACTGTATTACCTGTACATTGACACTATATACAGAGATCCTGTGTATAATGTCACTTGTGATCACTGTATTACCTGTACACTGATACTATATATAGACATCCTGTGTCCAATGTCACTGGTGATCACTGTATAACTTGTACACTGACCCTATACACTGTATACTATGTACAGAGCTCCTGTGTATAATGGCACTTATGGTAATATTAGGATTCTTTTTTTATTAATAATTAGTATTATAGTATTCAGTCACTAGTGGATGGTAATATGTAGTGTGATCATGGTGTGTGTTATGATTAGGTAATTCAGAACCACAATGGACCTTGACGTTCAGAGCACACAAAGTGACCTGACAATAACCAAAAGACATAGGACGAGCTCTGAGACGTGGGAACTCTGCTGACCGCAATCCCTAATCCTATCCAACCACACTAGAGGCAGCCGTGGATTGCGCCTAACACTCCCTATGCAACTCGGCACAGCCTGAGAAACTAGCTAGGCCTAAGATAGAAAAACAAGCCTACCTTGCCTCAGAGAAATACCCCAAAGGAAAAGGCAGCCCCCCACATATAATGACTGTGAGTAGAGATGAAAATACAAATGCAGAGATGAAACAGATTTAGCAAAGTGAGGCCCAACTTGCTGAACAGACCGAAGATAGGAAAGATAACTTTGCGGTCAACACAAAACCCTACAAACAACCACGCAGAGGGGCAAAAAGACCCTCCGCACCGACTAACGGTACGGAGGTGCTCCCTCTGCATCCCAGAGCTTCCAGCAAGCAAGAAAAACCAATTAAGCAAGCTGGACAGAAAAAATAGCAAAACAAAAATAACACAAGCAAAACTTAGCTTATGCAGAGCAGACGGCCACAGGAACGATCCAGGAGGAAGCAAGACCAATACTAGAACATTGACTGGAGGCCAGGAGCAAAGCACTAGGTGGAGTTAAATAGAGCAGCACCTAACGACTTCACCACATCACCTGAGGAAGGAAACTCAGAAGCCGCAGTACCACTCGTGACCACAGGAGGGAGCTCTGCCACAGAATTCACAACAGTACCCCCCCCTTGAGGAGGGGTCACCGAACCCTCACCAGAGCCCCCAGGCCGACCAGGATGAGCCATATGAAAGGCACGAACAAGATCGGCAGCATAGACATCAGAGGCAAAGACCCAGGAATTATCTTCCTGACCATAACCCTTCCACTTAACCAGATACTGGAGTTTCCGTCTCGAAACACGAGAATCCAAAATCTTCTCCACAATATACTCCAACTCCCCCTCCACCAAAACCGGGGCAGGAGGATCAACAGATGGAACCATAGGTGCCACGTATCTCCGCAACAATGACCTATGGAATACGTTATGGATGGAAAAAGAATCTGGAAGGGTCAAACGAAAAGACACAGGATTAAGAACCTCAGAAATCCTATATAGACCAATGGAACGAGGCTTAAACTTAGGAGAGGAAACCTTCATAGGAATATGACGAGATGACAACCAAACCAAATCCCCAACACGAAGTCGGGGACCCACACAGCATCTGTGATTAGCGAAACGTTGAGCCTTCTCCTGGGACAAGGTCAAATTGTCCACTACATGAGTCCAAATCTGCTGTAACCTGTCCACCACCGTATCCACACCAGGACAGTCCGAAGACTCAACCTGCCCTGAAGAGAATGGAACCCAGAGTTGCAGAAAAACGGCGAAACCAAGGTAGCCGAGCTGGCCAGATTATTAAGGGCGAACTCAGCCAAAGGCAAGAAGGACACCCAATCATCCTGATCAGCAGAAACAAAGCATCTCAGATATGTTTCCAAGGTCTGATTGGTTCGTTCGGTCTGGCCATTAGTCTGAGGATGGAAAGCCGAGGAAAAAGACAAATCAATGCCCATCCTAGCACAAAAAGCTCGCCAAAACCTCGAAACAAACTGGGAACCTCTGTCAGAAACGATGTTCTCTGGAATGCCATGTAAACGAACCACATGCTGGAAGAACAATGGAACCAAATCAGAGGAGGAAGGTAATTTAGACAAGGGTACCAAATGGATCATCTTAGAGAAGCGATCACAAACCACCCAAATGACCGACATTTTTTGAGAGACGGGGAGATCCGAAATAAAATCCATAGAGATATGTGTCCAAGGCCTCTTCGGGACCGGCAAGGGCAAAAGCAACCCACTGGCACGAGAACAGCAGGGCTTAGCCCGAGCACAAATCCCACAGGACTGCACAAAAGAACGCACATCCCGCGACAGAGACGGCCACCAAAAGGATCTAGCCACTAAATCTCTGGTACCAAAGATTCCAGGATGACCAGCCAACACCGAACAAAGTCAAAACGGGAGAAAAACAGCGACCAACGAGCCTGTCTAGGATTCAACCGTTTAACAGACTCGAGATAAGTCAAGTTCTTGTGATCAGTCAAGACCACCACGCGATGCTTAGCTCCTTCAAGCCAATGACGCCACTCCTCGAATGCCCACTTCATGGCCAGCAACTCTCGATTGCCAACATCATAATTTCGCTCGCACAACAGGTGTGCCAGCATTTTTCCTTGTATGTGATATTATTCGGTTACTAAATGGTGATAATATGTGGTCTGGACATGTTATAGTGATATTTGCTCCTTGTATGTGGTATTATTCGTTCACTATCTGGAGGTAATGTGTAATCTGGTCATGTTGTGGCAGTATTTGTTCTTTGTATATGGTATTATTAAGTCATTATGTGGTGGTAATATGTGGTGGTAATATGTATTCCGTCCATGGTATTTATTCCTTGGATATGGTATTATTGATCATTTAAAAAAATGTATGTAAAACATTCCCTTAAAGAAAAATAAATAAAAATATGCCTTAAAAGATTATTGGGTATTTTAACAAATGTTTAATACGTTCGAGTAGTGTAGGGTCCAGGTAAGGAGGTATTGCAGAAGTGGAGCTTTTCCAAGAGTGGGAGGTGGGACTATAGAAATTTCGAGGGTTGGAGGCAGAGCTGGGGTGGAGCCTGGGTGAAGTTTCAAGGAGGCCAGAAAATTTTGCCAGTTTGGGTCCCTGCAATTCCTGGTGGCAGCCCTGATTGTATGATAAAAATTACTTGTCATTAAGATTCTCCAGATAAGTACTATTACAGTGACACCAAACTTTCATAGATTATTTTCTATATTTACCCCCTTTACCCCCAAGGGTGGTTTGCACGTCAATGACCAGGCCAATTTTTACAATTCTGACCACTGTCCCTTTATGAGGTTATAACTCTGGAACGCTTCAACGGATCCTGGTGATTCTGACATTGTTTTCTCGTGACATATTGTACTTCATGATAGTGGTAAAATTTCTTTGATAGTACCTGCGTTTATTTGTGAAAAAAACGGAAATTTAGCGAAAATTTTGAAAATTTTGCAATTTTCAAACTTTGAATTTTTATGCAATTAAATCACAGAGATATGTCACACAAAGTACTTAATAAGTAACATTTCCCACATGTCTCCTTTACATCAGCATAATTTTGGAACCTAATTTTTTTTTTGTTAGGGAGTTATAAGGGTTAAAAGTTGACCAGCAATTTCTCATTTTTACAACACCATTTTTTTTTAGGGACCACATCTCATTTGAAGTCATTTTGAGGGGTCTATATGATAGAAAATATCCAAGTGTGACACCATTCTAAAAACTGCACCCCTCAAGGTGCTCAAAACCACATTCAAGAAGTTTATTAACCCTTCAGGTGTTTAATAGGAATTTTTGGAATGTTTAAATAAAAATGAACATTTAACTTTTTTACACAAAAAATTTACTTCAGCTCCAATTTGTTTTATTTTACCAAGGGTAACAGGAGAAAATGGACCCCAAAAGTTGTTGTCCAATTTGTCCTGAGTATGCTGATACCCCATATGTGGCAGTAAACCACTGTTTGGGCGCATGGGAGAGCTCGGAAGGGAAGGAGCGCCGTTTGACTTTTCAATGCAAAATTGACAGGAATTGAGATGGGACGCCATGTTGCGTTTGGAGAGCCACTGATGTGCCTAAACATTGAAACCCCCCACAAGTGACACCATTTTGGAAAGTAGACCCCCTAAGGAACTTATCTGGATGTGTGGTGAGCACTTTGACCCACCAAGTGCTTCACAGAAGTTTATAATGCAGAACCGTAAAAATAAAAAATCATATTTTTTCACAAAAATTATATTTTTGCCCCCAATTTTTTATTTTTCCAAGGGTAAGAGAAGAAATTGGACCTCAAAAGTTGTTGTCCAATTTGTCCTGAGTACGCTGATACCCCATATGTGGCAGTAAACCACTGTTTGGACGCATGGGAGAGCTCGGAAGGGAAGGAGCGCCGTTTGACTTTTCAATGCAAAATTGACAGAAATTGAGATGGGACGCCATGTTGCGTTTGGAGAGCCACTGATGTGCCTAAACATTGAAACCCCCCACAAGTGACACCATTTTGGAAAGTAGACCCCCTAAGGAACTTATCTAGAGGTGTGGTGAGCACTTTGACCCACCAAGTGCTTCACAGAAGTTTATAATGCAGAACCGTAAAAATAAAAAATCATATTTTTTCACAAAAATTATATTTTTGCCCCCAATTTTTTATTTTTCCAAGGGTAAGAGAAGAAATTGGACCTCAAAAGTTGTTGTCCATTTTGTCCTGAGTATGCTGATACCCCATATGTGGCAGTAAACCACTGTTTGGGCGCATGGGAGAGCTCGGAAGGGAAGGAGTGCCATTTGACTTTTCAATGCAAAATTGACAGGAATTGAGATGGGACGCCATGTTGCGTTTGGAGAGCCACTGATGTGCCTAAACATTGAAACCCCCCACAAGTGACACCATTTTGGAAAGTAGACCCCCTAAGGAACTTATCTAGATGTGTGGTGAGCACTTTGACCCACCAAGGGCTTCACAGAAGTTTGTAATGCAGAGCCATAAAAATAAAACAAAATTTTTTTCCCACAAAAATTATTTTTTAGCCCCCAGTTTTGTATTTTCCCTAGGGTAGCAGGATAAATTGGACCCCAAAAGTTGTTGTCCAATTTGTCCTGAGTACGCTGATACCCCATATGTGGGGGGGGGAACCACCGTTTGGGCGCATGGGAGGGCTCGGAAGGGAAGGAGCATCATTTGGAATGCAGACTTAGATGGATTGGTCTGCAGGCGTCACATTGCGTTTGCAGAGCCCCTAATGTACCTAAACAGTAGAAACCCCCCACAGGTGACACCATTTTGGAAAGTAGACCCCCTAAGGAACTCATCTTGATATGTTGTGAGAGCTTTGAACTCCCAAGTATTTCACTACAGTTTATAACGCAGAGCCGTGAAAATAAAAAATATTTTTTTTCCACAAAAATTATATTTTAGCCCCCAGTTTTGTATTTTTCCAAGGTTAGCAGGAGAAATTGGACCCTAAATGTTGTTGTCCAATTTGTCCTGAGTATGCTGATACCCGATATGTGGGGGGATACCACCGTTTGGGCGCATGGGAGGGCTCGGAAGGGAAGGAGCATCATTTGGAATGCAGACTTAGATGGATTGGTCTGCAGGTGTCACATTGCGTTTGCAGAGCCCCTAATGTACCTAAACAGTAGAAACCCCCCACAAATGACACCATTTTGGAAAGTAGACCCCCTAAGGAACTCATCTTGATGTGTTGTGAGAGCTTTGAACTCCCAAGTATTTCACTACAGTTTATAACGCAGAGCCGTGCAAATAAAAAATATTTTTTTCCACAACAATTATATTTTAGCCCCTAGTTTTGTATTTTTTCAAGGTTAGCAGGAGAAATTGGACCCTAAATGTTGTTGTCCAATTTGTCCTGAGTACGCTGATACCCGATATGTGGGGGGGAACCACCGTTTGGGCGCATGGGAGGGCTCGGAAGGGAAGGAGCATCATTTGGAATGCAGACTTAGATGGATTGGTCTGCAGGCGTCACATTGCGTTTCCAGAGCCCCTAATGTACCTAAACAGTAGAAACCCCCCACAAGTGACCCCATATTGGAAACTAGACCCCTCAATGAACTTATCTAGATGTGTTGTGAGAACTTTGAACCCCCAAGTGTTTCACTACAGTTTATAACGCAGAGCCGTGAAAATAAAAAATCTTTTTGTTTTCCCACAAAAATCATTTTTTAGCCCCCAGTTTTGTATTTTCCCAAGGGTAACAGGAGAAATTGGTCCACAAAAGTTGTTGTCCAATTTGTCCTGAGTACGCTGATACCCCATATGTGAGGGTAAACCCCTGTTTGGGCACACAGGAGAGCTCGGAAGGGAAGGAGCACTGTTTTACTTTTTCAACGCAGAATTGGCTGGAATTGAGATCGGACGCCATGTCGTGTTTGGAGAGCCCCTGATGTGCCGAAACAGTGGAAACCCCCCAATTATAACTGAAACCCTAATCTAAACACACCCCTAACCCTAATTCCAACGGTAACCCTAACCACACCTCTAACCCTGACACACCCCTAACCCTAATCCCAACCCTATTCCCAACTGTAAATGTAATCTAAACCCTAACCCTAACTTTAGCCCCAACCCTAACTGTAGCCCCAACCCTAACCCTAGCCCTAACCCTAGCCCTAACCCTAGCCCTAACCCTAGCCCTAACCCTAACCCTAGCCCTAATCCTAGCCCTAACTCTAGCCCTAACCCTAACCCTAGCCCTAACCCTAACCCTAGCCCTAACCCTAGCCCTAACCCTAGCCCTAACCCTAGCCCTAACCCTAGCCCTAGCTCTAATCCTAACCCTAGCCCTAACCCTAGCCCTAATGGGAAAATGGAAATAAATACATTTTTTTTATTTTTCCCTAACTAAGGGGGTGATGAAGGTGGGTTTGATGTACTTTTATAGCGAGTTTTTTAGCGGATTTTTATGATTGGCAGCCGTCACACACTGAAAGACGCTTTTTATTGCAAAAAATATTTTTTGCAATACCACATTTTGAGAGCTATAATTTTTCCATATTTTGATCCACAGAGTCATGTGCGGTCTTGTTTTTTGCGGGACGAGTTGACGTTTTTAATGAAAACATTTTCGGGCACGTGACATTTTTTGATCGCTTTTTATTCCGATTTTTGTGAGGAAGAATGACCAAAAACCAGCTATTCATGAATTTCTATTGGGGGAGGCGTTTATACCGTTCCGCGTTTGGTAAAATTGATAAATCAGTTTTATTCTTCGGGTCAGTACAATTACAGCGATACCTCATTTATATCATTTTTTTATGGTTTGGCGCTTTTATACGATAAAAACTATTTTACAGAAAAAATAATTATTTTTGCATCGCTTTATTCTCAGGACTATAACTTTTTTATTTTTTTGCTGATGATGCTGTATGGCAGCTCGTTTTTTGTGGGACAAGATGACGTTTTCAGCGGTACCATGGATATTTATATCTGTCCTTTTGATCGCGTGTTATTCCACTTTTTGTTTGGCGGTATGATAATAAAGCGTTGTTTTTTGCCTCGTTTTTTTTTTTTTTCTTACGTTGTTTACTGAAGGGGTTAACTAGTGGGACAGTTTTATAGGTCAGGTCGTTACGGACGCGGCGATACTAAATATGTGTACTTTTATTGTTTTTTTTTTATTTAGATGAAGAAATGTATTTATGGGAATAATATTTTTTTTTTTTTTCATTATTTTGGAATATTTTTTTTAATTTTTTTTTTACACATTTGGAAAATTTTTTTTTTACTTTTCTACTTTGTCCCAGGGGGGGACATCACAGATCAGTGATCTGACAGTTTGCACAGCACTCTGTCAGATCACTGATCTGACTAGCAGCGCTGCAGGCTTCACAGTGCCTGCTCTGAGCAGGCTCTGTGAAGCCACGTCCCTCCCTGCAGGACCCGGATCTGCGGCCATCTTGGATCCGGGGCTCGAGCAGGCAGGGAGGGAGGTAAGACCCCCGCAGCAACGCGATCACATCGCGTTGCTGCGGGGGGCTCAGGGAAGCCCGCAGGGAGCCCCCTCCCTGCGCCGTGCTTCCCTGCACCGCCAGCACATCGCGATCATGTTTGATCGCGGTGTGCCAGGGGTTAATGTGCCGGGGGCGGTCCGTGACCGCTCCTGGCACATAGTGCCGGATGTCAGCTGCGATAAGCAGCTGACACCCGGCCGCGATCGGCGGCGCTCCCCCCGTGAGCGCTGCAGATCGCTATGACGTACTATCCCGTCCAGGGTCAGATAAGCCCAGGGCACCTCGACGGGATAGTACGTCTAAGGTCACAGAGGGGTTAAATGGTAAAAAACAATCTGAAGTTTGCAAAAATAAAAAAGTTTATATCCTGACCTGTGTGAGGACTTGTTTTTTGCTTGATGAGCTGACATTTCTATTGATGCCTTTTTGGGGTATATTCAAAGTTTGTATTGTTTTATTTAATAGAGACGTGTGGCGATCGAAAAACTGCAATTCTAGCATTTTGAAAATTTTTCTTTTTAAAATACTTACCATGCTGTTTAATTATTGCTATATTTTTGTGGACAAGTCATTTATGAACTTGCTCACACCAAATATGTTTATTTTTTTGCTTCCTAATATATAGATTTTTTTCCCCATTTTTTTATAACTTTGTATTTTTACTTTATATTATAGTCCCCTTAGAGGACTTAACCTGAAATCGCTTGACCTACATACTTCAATTCGATAGTATTATCCTATATATGAAAAATCACAGTCTAATATGAAGCTCCGCCTTTCCCTGGGTTTCACAGGAGCACAAGATGGCAGTAATGGGAGCCTTCAGAAGGTCCATGGTTGCCTCGTAACCTATAATTTAGTGCAAAACATGGGGCTAATGCAAGAAGTTATTAAGCACATTTTATATATTCTTCTCTTAAGTTATATTACCTGTTCATATCGTGTATCTATTGTAGAAAAAACTGCTTGTAGCTTAATTTTCTACAGATACTTCCCTAAGGGCTCTTTCAGATGTCAGTGATCATTATTCCGATTTCAGATTGCAATCCATAGACTGGCCATGAGTTTCGCAGCCCCAAGCATGACAGTCTCATTGAAATATAAGGAGGTGTCATACTCGGGGTCGGGACAGAAGAGGCCAGTTTGCGCATTGTGATCTGAGATTGGACTGGTGGTCACGGACATCTCAAAGAGCCCTAACATTAATAAAATAATAGGTTTTCCATTAGTTGGGAGTGGACATCAGTAGAACAAAAGATGTAAGACTAGGTTGCCGAAAATATAAGCCATTGTAACAACTGATTGCTCAGAAACGTCATAGAAATGTCATAGTTCGCTTACAGATAGGACTTCACATTGTCACGTTGTTGAACAGGAACTGTAATATAATTGCAGGATTTCTGCAACACAACTTCAATTGTTCATGAAAAAGCCACAGACTTGGTGTAGAAGAACTCCAGAGTCTTAGGCTAAGTTCACACTAGGTGTTTTTTCTGAGGTTTTTTTTTCTGCAGCAAAACCTGCACTCTTGGCAGAAAATAGGCAGCGTCCAAAAGCATGTTTTGGTGCATTTTTGGTTCAATTTTTAGTGTGGGTTTTGGTGCATTTTTCAGTATCCCAAAATTCAGCTTTGCTTCCAACACAGAAACAGGAATGCAGGTCACCAATACAAGACATATGTACATGAAAAAACAGACATACAAATGTAACAGCCAAGGGAGGTGAACTGGTCTGGAATAATAAGACATTGAGTTTGTTGGACACTGTTTAAAGGGACACTGTCACCTGGGTTTTTGGGTGTTTGATTCACCCTTTCCTTACCCGCTGGCTGCATGCTGGCTGCAATATTGGATTGAAGTTCATTCTCTGTCCTCCATAGTACACGCCTGTGCACGCCTGTGCAAGGCCTTGCACAGGCGTGTACTATGGAGGACAGAGAATGAACTTCAATCCAATATTGCAGCCAGCATGCAGCCAGCGGGTAAGGAAAGGGTGAATCAAACACCCAAAAACCCCGCCTCCATGGCTGAAGATTGTTCCCTCCAAATTCAGGTGACAGTGTCCCTTTAACTTTCACACTATGGTCTGCCATTGAGTTGCTCAGGCATTGTACAATCTCACACCTCGGTCAGCCACAAGCATTGTTCAATTGACTGGTTGACCAATGTACACTTCACTAATTTAATTAAAGTTTACTAATCCCAACTGCCTTCTCAGGAGACCAAGACAAGATGGTAAATCTGGAAAAATCAAAAAAATAAATGAGTTTCATATACTGCTGTACTTGCTTTTTTCATTACCCATTGCATTCAATGGGTGAAAAACACTGAAAAAACACTGAAAGAAGTGACATGCTCTATGTCCAAAAAAACATGAAAAGCACAAGATACTGATGACGAAAAAACAATGTGTGTGAATGTGATTTCTGAAATCTCATAGGCTTTGCTGGTACTGTAAAACACAGCTAAGAATTAGCATAAAAAATGCATTAAAAAATGCAGCAAAAATGCCTAGTGCGAACAACAGAAATGAGATAAAAAGGCTTCCTGGAAGTAGAACCGGTCTTTTTCATCTCTACCTACACAGAAAATAAGGAAGTGATATAAAGTATAAGAAATATCATTTATTATACATGAAAAAAAATATATAAAAACTAACAAAATACAAAATAAAAACCATGTGGATACTTAGCCCTACAACAAAAGGATTCAGAATATCATATGACAATAAACTGCGGTACACACCTGGCCGCCAGATATTCACTTGAATGGTGAGCCACATACATATTCACTAAATAACAATAATCAGGCATGCTTACAAGATCATTTGATGTGTTAAAGAAACCTGATGAGTCACCGCGATATGTGTTTCGTTACTACTGCCCCTTTGGCGGGAGGTATTAGATTGGATGCACAAACTGGTATTTTATAGTGATTGGGCTCCATACCTTGTCAGTGATGCAACATCCTGTGCGTAAGAACGTTGTTGAGATCCAGGTCATCAAGCAGAGGTCAGAGTACACGTCACAAAATGACCCAATGCTGGTGTCACATTCCAGATCAACTCCATGGTAACATGTACACATTGAGATGCAACCTGCATCTAAGGCGAGGTAAATTTTAAAATAATGCGACGGTAAAACATCTGTGGTAGATAGATAATAAAACTAATAAGTGCTGCATATTACTATCAAGTGGAAAACTATTAGATAAGAGGAACAAATAGTAAGCCACACGAATAGTGCAACCTAAGATAATATTGCATTAATATAACAAAAAAACAGTTAATCTAAATAAATATATAACAAAAAAAATGTAAAACAAATGAATAATACTCTGAAAAATAAAAAGAGGGACCACTATAACAATTTAATAATAAATTAAAAATAGTGCTGTAATGTAGACGTTTCATGACATCTTCTCAAACACTTCTCTGTTTATATGGATTCTCATATAAATGGTAAATCTAAAGAAAAAAGATCAAGCAAAATTAAAACACTACAAAAACCTATACAAGTTAACAAGGAAAACAGAGAACAATAACATTTATACTTTCTTATACAAAAGGACATGAAACTCACATTTCATTCATCTCTGTTTGGTACTACCCCTCAATTGGATTCGTACATACCAAAGCTTTAGTCAGTGCAAACTCTTGCCAGACACCAGCCTCTGTAAGCCTTTTCACTAGCCCCTGGCCTCAGAGTGGAGTACTATACACCCAAGGTTGACTTTTTATTATTATCGGACAGCAAAAAAAAATGGAAAACCATAAATAATAATTATGGCTTTAAGCAATATAGGTCTACATTCTTAATCTTAATTCTGATATGTAAACATCAGCTGCATTCACTGTAAACTGTAAAATGATGATAATTACCGTATTTTTCGGACTATATGACGCACTTTTTCCCCCAAAATTTTTTTGGGAAAATGAGGGTGCATCTTATGGTCGCAATATACTTACAAATCCTGTGGTGGTAGCAGCGGCGGTGGTCCCGATGCAGCCTCCCTTCCCAGAATGGTGTGGCTGTGGCGGTGCTTCGGGGCAGTGGCAGTGGCTCTCTCTGCTCTGTGGGGGGCTCCGCTGGAATTTTGTCAAAGCCCGGAGGCCCCCGCTCAACCGTTAATGCCATGTTGCATTGGCCTCCAGGAACATGGCCGCCGTGAAGATGGTCGGCACATGCTCAGTTTCAAATCTCGGAAATGAGAATCTGAGCATGAGATGCCCCCGGCCGGGTGGCCATCTTCCCGGTGGCCATGTTCCTGGAGGCCATGTTCCCAGAGGCCACCGCAAGATGGCATTAACAGATGAGCAGGGGTCTCCAGGCTTTGACGAAAAGATGGCAGAGCCACCATGCAACACAGAGCCCCTGCCCCAGAGCACAGAGCCCCAGACCTGGAGCACAGAGCCCCTGACCCAGAGCACAGAGCCCCTGTTCCGGCACAGAGCCACCATGCCTGCACCGCACCAGTCTGGGATGGGATTTGCACCAGCCTGTTCCATCGAACGACCCCTATGACCACTCCTCCACCTGTGCCGATCCCTTCACTGGTAAGCTGAATTTGGACTGTAAGACGGACCCCCATTTGACACATTATTTTTTTTCCCTTTTTTCCTTCTGAAAATTTGGGGTGCGTCTTATGGTCCGATGCGTCTTACAGTCCGAAAAATACGGTTCCATCAAAATAACCTGTATACATGTTTTCAGCTTAAGAAAAAGCACTGCCAGTCTATTTCTCAAGATGTCTTATCTTTTTCTCCCCAAATATTATTTGTCAAGGGAGAGTTGGGAGGCACCATACACATAAAATGTTCCATAAGTCTTGAAGAAATCAGCAGGTTTAAGTGAGATTAATGTGTACTTGGGCCTGGGAATGTACTCAATGTCAAATGTGTCCAATGGAGCAATATTTTGCTGCTTAGCTAATGCTCCAGGATACTTTAAACTTCTTTGCATTCTATTAGTGAGGCTGAAAGGTTACTGCACTCACAGGACACCTGTAGCATTGTGATTCCCTTGTAATATTAAAATGTGGAACTATAAAATCCCAATATTCTATTTTTATTTCATTGTATAATATTCATGGAAAGTTTGCGATAATATTTTTTACAAGTAGTTTCTGACATCTCTATTAAAGCTTCTTTAGGTGTAGCCATGTGCCACTAACTATACAAATTACTACGTTCAGTATTGCTCTTCATATTGTATTGGTCAAGTGAATTTTGAAGAACCCTATTGTTACTACTATGATTTTGACCTGGAGCTCTTCGATCCTTTGCCTGACTAAAGCTGCATTTACACTGACAGATAATCTTGAATGAGCTTTCTAAACTTCTTAACTTCGTGTAACATACAGTTGCATCATATACTGGCTACCTACTACAGAAACTGAACTCACGTCTTTCCTGGCAGATGATGGCTATGATGTTCACTAGAGATGAACGAGCACTAAAATGTTCGGATGCTCATTATTCGAACCAAGCAATTCCTAATGCTCATTTAGAGTAACAAGTATAACGGGAGTCAATGGAAAATCTGAGCATTTTTCCTGCAGACCCCAGAAAGAGGTCAGGGGGGCAGTGAAAATGTTTAAATGGAAAAAGTGCTGTATCGAAGAACATCATCTCTGACTCCCAGAGCGCTGCTGAGAAATATGGTATCACACTTTTACTTCACCTTAAGGAGTGACAATAAAACATTCAAAAATCGACAAGAAATCGGAGTTTACAGGAAAAAAGTTACTAAACATTCATTCCCGTGTAATGGCTTTTATATTAAGCAAAATTTAAAAACAATTAAAAAAAATAATAATTTAAGTCAACCAAAATTGAAGTTTTTAGTTAAAAAAATTGACATTTCAGTGTAATTTATTAAGGAAGCGAGAACTGCCAAAAATGTGTTGGAAAAGGGAGTGAGATATAGTTGTGGCCAAAAGTATTGACACCCCTGCAATTCTGTCAGATAATACTCAGTTTCTTCCGGAAAATGATTGCAAACACAAATTCTTTGTTATTATTATCTTTGTTTAATTTGTCTTAAATGAAAAAAACACACAAAGAATTGTCCTAAAGCCAAATTGGATATAATTCAACACCAAACATAAAAAAGGGGTGGACAAAAGTATTGCCACTGTTTGAAAAATCATGTGATGCATCTCTAATTTGTGTAATTAACAGCACCTGTAACTTACCTGTGGCACCTAACAGGTGTTGGCAATAACTAAATCACACTTGCAGCCAGTTGACATGGATTAAAGTTGACTCAACCTCTGTCCTGTGTCCTTGTGTGTACCACATTGAGCATGGAGAAAAGAAAGAAGACCAAAGAACTGTCTGAGGACTTGAGAAACCAAATTGTGAGGAAGCATGAGCAATCTCAAGGCTACAAGTCCATCTCCAAAGACCTGAATGTTCCTGTGTCTACCGTGCGCAGTGTCATCAAGAAGTTTAAAGCCCATGGCACTGTGGCTAACCTCCCTAGATGTGGATGGAAAAGAAAAATTGACAAGAGATTTCAACGCAAGATTGTGCAGATGTTGGATAAAGAACCTCGACTAACATCCAAACAAGTTCAAGCTGCCCTGCAGTCCGAGGGTACAACAGTGTCAACCCGTACTATCCGCCAGCATCTGAATGAAAAGGGACTGTATGGTAGGAGACCCAGGAAGACCCCACTTCTTACCCCGAGACATAAAAAAGCCAGGCTGGAGTTTGCCAAAACTTACCTGAAAAAGCATAAAATGTTTTGGTAGAATGTTCTCTGGTCAGATGAGACAAAAGTAGAGCTTTTTTGGGCAAAGGCATCAACATAGAGTTTACAGGAGAAAAAAAGAGGCATTCAAAGAAAAGAACACGGTCCCTACAGTCAAACATGGCGGAGGTTCCCTGATGTTTTGGGGTTGCTTTTCTGCCTCTGGCACTGGACTGCTTGACCGTGTGCATGGCATTATGAAGTCTGAAGACTACCAACAAATTTTGCAGCATAATGTAGGGCCCAGTGTGAGAAAGCTGGGTCTCCCTCAGAGTTCATGGGTCTTCCAGCAGGACAATGACCCAAAACACACTTCAAAAAGCACTAGAAAATGGTTTGCAAGAAAGCACTGGAGACTTCTAAGGTGGCCAACAATGAGTCCAGACCTGAATCCCAAAGAACACCTGTGGAGAGATCTAAAAATGGCAGTTTGGAGAAGGCACCCTTCAAATATCAGGGACCTGGAGCATTTTGCCAAAGAATAATGGTCTAAAATTCCAGCAGAGCATTGTAAGAAACTCATTGATGGTTACCGGAAGCGGTTGGTCGCAGTTATTTTGACTAAAGGTTGTGCAACCAAGTATTAGGCTGAGGGTGCCAATACTTTTGTCTGGCCCATTTTTGGAGTTTTGTGTGAAATGATCAATGTTTTGCTTTTTGCTTCATTCTCTTTTGTGTTTTTTTCATTTAAGACAAATTAAATGAAGATAATAATACCAATGACTTTGTGATTGCAATCATTTTCAGGAAGAAACTGAGTATTACCTGACAGAATTGCAGGGGTGTCAATACTTTTGGCCACAATTGTACACCATGTATTAGACATAATGGAGTGCCTCATACATATTCTGTTCAACTTGTCATGTAACGGTACCACTAGATTCAAAAAGATTATGCACGAAGTGCAAAGCCTTTCAAAAATTACAAGCAGAGTTATCCATACACCCTTGAAAGCAGCAACTCTAATTCCTTATTCAAATATTGTGAGCAAAGTGTAATTGTGGTACTCCTAAAAGTTATGCAAAGCCTTCCAAAAATTACAAGCAGGGTTGAATACACCCTTGAAGGCAACAACTGGATGGTCTCACTTAAATATTAAGAAAGTGTACTCCCGTAGCAGGCCAATTTTAGTTTTTATTTCAAACCAATCAAATTTAAAACAAAGCAGGTTTACAGTATATATGACAACAGACAATTTATTGACCACAAATATTTTGTGAGCTGTTCCAGGCCAAGCGTTTTTTAAAAATTTTAGTCCACCATAATTTTACATGAAGCACGTTAAACTGTATGCCTCAATCATTGAATTTTTAGAACCTTTTTTATGAGTGGGAATAAAAGGACTAGAAATAGGAAAAACCCAATGTGGCTAAACAAAGAAGTAAGACAGGCAATTAACAGTAAAAAGAAAGCATTTGCACTACTAAAGCAGGATGGCACCATTGAAGCTCTAAAAAACTATAGGGAGAAAAATACTTTATCTAAAAAACTAATTAAAGCTGCCAAAAAGGAAACAGAGAAGCACATTGCTAAGGAGAGTAAAACTAATCCCAAACTGTTCTTCAACTATATCAATAGTAAAAGAATAAAAACTGAAAATGTAGGCCCCTTAAAAAATAGTGAGGAAAGAATGGTTGTAGATGACGAGGAAAAAGCTAACATATTAAACACCTTCTTCTCCACGGTATTCACGGTGGAAAATGAAATGCTAGGTGAAATCCCAAGAAACAATGAAAACCCTATATTAAGGGTCACCAATCTAACCCAAGAAGAGGTGCGAAATCGGCTAAATAAGATTAAAATAGATAAATCTCCGGGTCCGGATGGCATACACCCACGAGTACTAAGAGAACTAAGTAATGTAATAGATAAACCATTATTTCTTATCTTTAGGGACTCTATAGCGACAGGATCTGTTCCGCAGGACTGGCGCATAGCAAATGTGGTGCCAATATTCAAAAAGGGCTCTAAAAGTGAACCTGGAAATTATAGGCCAGTAAGTCTAACCTCTATTGTTGGTAAAATATTTGAAGCGTTTCTGAGGGATGTTATTCTGGATTATCTCAATGAGAATAACTGTTTAACTCCATATCAGCATGGGTTTATGAGAAATCGCTCCTGTCAAACCAATCTAATCAGTTTTTATGAAGAGGTAAGCTATAGGCTGGACCACGGTGAGTCATTGGACGTGGTATATCTCGATTTTTCCAAAGCGTTTGATACCGTGCCGCACAAGAGGTTGGTACACAAAATGAGAATGCTTGGTCTGGGGGAAAATGTGTGTAAATGGGTTAGTAACTGGCTTAGTGATAGAAAGCAGAGGGTGGTTATAAATGGTATAGTCTCTAACTGGGTCGCTGTGACCAGTGGGGTACCGCAGGGGTCGGTATTGGGACCTGTTCTCTTCAACATATTCATTAATGATCTGGTAGAAGGTTTACACAGTAAAATATCGATATTTGCAGATGATACAAAACTATGTAAAGCAGTTAATACAAGAGAAGATAGTATTCTGCTACAGATGGATCTGGATAAGTTGGAAACTTGGGCTGAAAGGTGGCAGATGAGGTTTAACAATGATAAATGTAAGGTTATACACATGGGAAGAAGGAATCAATATCACCATTACACACTGAATGGGAAACTACTGGGTAAATCTGACAGGGAGAAGGACTTGGGGATCCTAGTTAATGATAAATTTACCTGGAGCAGCCAGTGCCAGGCAGCAGCTGCCAAGGCAAACAGGATCATGGGGTGCATTAAAAGAGGTCTGGATACACATGATGAGAGCATTATACTGCCTCTGTACAAATCCCTAGTTAGACCGCACATGGAGTACTGTGTCCAGTTTTGGGCACCGGTGCTCATGAAGGATATAATGGAACTAGAGAGAGTACAAAGGAGGGCAACAAAATTAATAAAGGGGATGGGAGAACTACAATACCCAGATAGATTAGCGAAATTAGGATTATTTAGTCTAGAAAAAAGACGACTGAGGGGCGATCTAATAACCATCTATAAGTATATAAGGGGACAATACAAATATCTCGCTGAGGATCTGTTTATACCAAGGAAGGTGACGGGCACAAGGGGGCATTCTTTGCGTCTGGAGGAGAGAAGGTTTTTCCACCAACATAGAAGAGGATTCTTTACTGTTAGGGCAGTGAGAATCTGGAATTGCTTGCCTGAGGAGGTGGTGATGGCGAACTCAGTCGAGGGGTTCAAGAGAGCCCTGGATGTCTTCCTGGAGCAGAACAATATTGTATCATACAATTATTAGGTTCTGTAGAAGGACGTAGATCTGGGGATTTATTATGATGGAATATAGGCTGAACTGGATGGACAAATGTCTTTTTTCGGCCTTACTAACTATGTTACTATGTTACTATGTTACTATGAGTGTAATATACCAGTGAAATGTAACAAGAACAATGTTACAATGTATGGATGAATCCTTGAATCCATAAAGGTTTAGAATGTTTTTAGAGGTTAAAATGCCAGTAAAATGTAACAAGAACCAGGTTACAATATATGGATGAATCATTGAATTCCGAAAGATTTTGGAAAGTTTTTGTGCGTTTAATATAACAGCAAAACATAGCAAAAAAATGTTACAGTGTATGGATGAGTCTTTGAATCCATAAAGTTTTTGAAGTTTCTTTAGAGTTTAATATGCCAGCAAAATGTAACAAGAGCCACGTTACTGTGTATGGATGAATTGTTGACTCCATAAAAAGTTTTGGAAGGGTTTTTGTTAGTTTAATGTACCAGTGAAATGTAGCAAGAACTGCGTTACAGTGTATCTATGAATCAATGAATCCATAAACTTTTTTTCAATTTTTTTAAATTTTTATATAACACTGAAATGTAGCAGAAAGCACGAAAATCTGTATGGATGAGTAATTGAATCCAGAAAATTTCTCACTGCTTCTTAGTAGTGTAATATATACCACCAAAATGAGTCCAAGAACACATAATACTGTTTGGATGAGCAATATTAAACTAAAAAAAAAAAATTGATAACTTGTTTTGAGGGTTATATACCACCTAAATCAAAATCATTTTTTTTTAGGTTTAGATATCACCAAAATGTACCAAATAACGCACAATATTCTATGGATGAGCAATATAATACTTAAAAATATTTGAACAATTTTTTTGAGCATTAGATACCAACAAAATGTACGAAAGAAGACGCAATACTCTATGGATGAGCAATATAATACCAACAAAAATTGTAAACTATTTTTTGAGAGTTAAATACCACCGAAATCTGCCCAAGAACATGTAATACTTTCTGGATGAGCAATATAATAACAAAACATTTCAGTATAATTTTGTTGAGGGTTAGATACCACCAAAATGTACCCAAGAACACGTAATACTCTACGGATGAACAATATAATACAGATACATTTTTGATCAATTTTTTGGAGGGCTAAATATCACAGGAATGTACTCAAGAAGATGTAATACTCAATGGCTGAACAATATAAAACTGAAAAATGTTTCAATAATTTTGTTGAGGGTTAGAAATCACCGAAACGTACCCAAGAATATGTAATACTCTAGTGATGAGCAATATGATACAAAAAATTTTTACCCAAGAACCCAAGAATATGTAATACTCTTAGTAGAAAAATGAATTTAAGCGGGCACCATCCACTGAATAAATAAGCTGGGATCACCTAATGCATTTCAATACAGGCATCGAAAGTATATGCAAATAGCCAGGGATCACCAATGAATAGACACAATTTTTTATTAAAGACAACACACAGTTTTAAAAACACTTAAAACAAGTCCACAACCTGGACTACAAGAATTAGATATCCATAATACAGATGTAAACATATTACCCAAACCCATACCCTCAAACTCGGGGGGGGGGCAACACTCTTCTAAACATATAAACATATTAACCAACAAAACCGGTTATTAAACCGTACGCTGGAAAGAAGTGTTAATGCTCTTTTTTGTAAAAAGTTATACCTTTATTGAAGACACATATATACACATATATTTAAAATTCAAAACAATACCTCTGAACCGATTAACTGACAGGTAAGCGTTATAAACAACAATTGTTCTAGCGGGATCACTAATAATATAATACAAAGATTTAAATATGTTATAATAGTTCTGGAGAAAACGTGTACTCTCAAACGTGGCACTATATAGTATAACAAATACAGTCCAAGTACATCCTATGCGCAGTTTCTGGGCTGATGAGTGCAAATTTGCCTCCAGTATTTGTTGATATGTGCTGAATTCAACTTTCCTTACATTTTGACCAAGTTTCCTGTGTCTTTGTAGCTCACAAATCCCCAAAACATCAGCGATCCACCTCCGTGCTTTACAGTAGGAATGGTGTTCCTTTCATCATATGCCTTGTTGACCTCTCTAAAAATGTAAAGTTTATGGTTGTGGCTAAAAAGTTCAATTTTGGTCTCATCACTCCAAATTACCTTGTTCCAGAAGTTTTGAGGTTTGTCTCTGTTCTGTTTTGCGTTTTGTAGGTGAGATACTGTGTGGCATTAGCACAGTAATGGCTTTCTTCTGGCAACTCGACCATGCAGTGCCACCTTATTGTGTATCTTGAAACAGCCACACTGCTAGTTTTCAGAGAGTCCTGTATTTCAGCTGATGTTATTTGTGGGTTTTTTAATTGCATCCCAAACAATTTTCCTGGTAGTTGTGGATGATATTTTTGTTGGTCTACCTGACCATGGTTTTGTTTTTACAGAGCCCCTGATTTTCCATTTGTTAATCACAGTTTGAACGCTGCAGACTGGCATTATCAATTCCTTGGATATCTTTTTGTATCCCTTTCCTGTTTTATATAGTTCAACTACCTTTTCCCATAGATTCGCTGACAATTCTTTTGCTTTTCCCATAATCATAATCCAGAAACGTCAATGGCTGGATGAAAGATGTCTGAGACAGATTCTGTCTGGATCCCTGAAACTCAGTCAGCTTTTATGCACACACACTGATTACAAGCAAATAGGTCACAAGTGAGGATGTTAACTGTAGAAGCCATTCAAACCCAATTGTGTCAACTTCTGTGCATGTCATCAGGTCAAAATCACCAGGGTATATGAACTTTTGATCGGGGTCATTTGGATGTTTTGGGTTGTCACTATGATTTAAAAAGAGAAAACACAGTAGTTTGACAATAAATGGCTTCACACTACCACTAACCATGAGTGGAGAAAAAGTTTTGGCTTTATCATTCAAATTCTCTGAAAAAAAAAGGCCAAGCAAGAAAAAATTCTCCTTGGGTATGTAAACCTTTGAGCACAACTCTACGTTTAAAAAAAGAATCCATTTTATCCCTGGATGGTTGTGCCGGAATCTTTTCCCATTTTCCGTCTGTCTTCATACAAGGCTCTTCAGAGCTTTGCTTCTTTGGATTTGTGGTGATCTTCACAGTCAAATCCCCTGTCATCATGAGTTATTCCTTATCCAATGGGTAGAGGATAATTGCCAAACTTAGTACGCCACCCAGCTCACAACCCCACTACCATAGATTTATATGAACTTAATATACTGTATGTGTATGCTTGAAAAAAAAAGATTGTGTACCTTATGAGGAGGGTCAGAGACCAAAAGAGAACATTCTTTGTACATTGCTGTAAACACTGTATCTCAGCACTATATACACTACATGGACAAAGTATTTGGAAACAGACACATTAAACTTACAGGATCTTTTATGTCATCCTATTCTAAATCCACAGGCATTAATAATGAGTTAGTTTCCCCTTTGAAGCTAAAACAGCTTCATCTCTTCTAAGAAAGATTTATGCAAGATTTTGGAGTGTGGCTGTTAGAATTTCCAACTATTAATTTAGAAGAAGATTTGTGAGATTAGACATTGATGTTGGACAAGAGGGGTTGACTCCCAATCTCCATCCTGATTCAATGGGGTTGAGGTATGCGCTCTATGCAGGCAGTCAAGTTCCACCACGCTAAACTCATCCCACCATGTCTTTAACCATTTGCTGTACACGGGGACACAGTCATGCTGGAACAGGGATGGGGGGCTGGGTGCCCCCGAGCCGACAAGTGCTCCTTTGAAAGACGTATAAAAGAGAAAAGTTTCTTTTGTAGTATTAACAAGCACAGGAATATCTGTGAAATACAGAATGTAGCTCAGGAACTTGTATATTTGTGTAAACAAATCAGTGTCTTCATCATTATGCCGTACGTCTGTTTTCAGCCTCTCAGTATATCCAGCGCAATGTTTTTCTCTGAGTAATAATAACAGGTATCACTGATAACTTTGCATTTTCCATTTTTTTTCATTTCACTCATTTCTCCGCTTTTCCTTCCCACGAATTTCATAACTAACAATTTAGAAAATTATTTATTTGTAAATATTGTTTTTATTTCCAAAACATGCTATTTTCGTCTTTAGTCAATGTCTATGAAATGTGTCTGCCTTTACTGTTATATCACCCACACTTCTGTTATTAGGTGAACCTATCAGGCTTTTAGTATAGCTATCAAATGTCCCAGTGACAGTGGCACAAACATAGCCCTGGACGGATTACCTTGCTGCCTGGGGGCATGTACTGTGCCGTGCTGCCATAGTAACCTAATGCCACAAGTGCTCTGAAGCGCACTGACACCGCCTGCCAGCAAAGTCATTATGGGGAATCACATTCTATGACACTTAGCAACATGACGCTACCTTAGTAACAAACATGACACCAGGATTCATTTAAAATGTGTGAAATCAATGTGCCATATGTCATGGACCTGTGTGAACCAATGGTCTCGAAAAAAGGAACATGTTGACACCTGGTAAATATACTGGAAAATGTCAAACACTTTAAACATAATGCACTTAATTTCTGCCATTTCCAATTTATTTGTCTTTTCAGTAATTATGAATCATTTAAAGCTGAAGTTATTTGTGAGTACTCCTACAGTAAGCCGCATTGATTTCCCTAATGTGGTCCTCATTTCTTACTCAGTTCTAACAAAAATCTGACACCAATGTATGAAAGTTAAAGTTTTTATCATGGTGTATTGCATTCATAGAGCTTAAAGTTTTAGTCCCGAAATGTATACATATATTTATTCATTTGTGCCAGAAAAACTCATTTTTAAATCTGCCCCATTTTGTACATATCGCCCTCCTAAAGATGCCCCACAGACCGTAGTTAACCTCTAGTTGTCATTGGAACCATCCTGTCATAATGTCACTAACAGTGTAGGAAAGGCTAAGTGCAGGCTAAGTGCAACACGAGGGCATAAGGGAAAGCCCTGGGGGTAAGCCTTGCTCTGGGAAGGACAGGATGTGCACTGGTGAATCCCCACTACCAATAAAGACAGATGGAATACACAAACAAGGGGGACTTTTAGCTTGAGTAGACTCACAGAGAAACACAGATGTCCTCCAGCAACACCAAGGAGGAAGATAGCTTACTGCTATAGCTCCAAGCCTCAACAGGGAACTGGAAATATCAACAGCAACTTCTGGCAGCAAGCTGGGAGTTATATACATCCCGGTCCAGGTGTTTCAACTAGAGCTGGGGAGGTTGCAACTGGGTCCTAAAATCAGAAGGACTAGGAAGGTGTCTGCAAAGCCAACTGCTGAGACCTACTGCAACTAGATGCAATCCAACTGTCTGCAGCCACTGGCACACCCGTGACACATAGCCCCAGTGTTCATGGTCAATCATATGTCGTGCTATATCTCTCAACTGGCTTCATGTCAGTATAGCTCCGTTCTAGGACTTGTCTAAAATAGATATAATGAATGCTGATGTCATATAAAGGGACAGAACTTCCTTTACTACAGTGTAGAGCTCATACCAAGGAAGCAGCAGACTGTATGTATTTGAAACTAAGAAGCGAAATGGGGGCTGTACTTAGCAGGGGCTGAGAGGAGATAAACTGCAGGATGGGGCTTTGTATAGAGGATCTGAAGGAGGGATGTACTGCAGAATGGGGCTGCGTATAGAGGGGCCAAAAGGAGAGATATAAGGGCTGTATGCAGCTATATACAGAGAATAAAATTAATTAATCTTTGTAGATGCCTATGAGAGGTGATTATCTTCTGCCATATGCATCAATAAAGCAACATTTGCAGTTTCACAAAACTAATCTCTCAGCAGCAAGCAACATACACAGCTCCGCACTGCCTAGTAAATATAAGCAGTGTAGTGGAGGATTGCAGAATAGTTTATCTCTGCTAGAAATTGATAATGTAAAACCACACAGATAGCTATACTGAATTAGATGGAAGAATATAAAATGGAGGGTACTACGCAGGAGCAGAGGGCACACTGAGGAATAAGGTGAATTCTATGCTTAGCTTGCTAGTAGCAAACAGTAGAGAGAGGAAAAGTCTGCTGCAATGAAGTGAAGCAAGTGCTGCTGGGAAATGTACAGTAGATATATAGCAATTCTCCAGCAATTTAATTGAAAAGGAACAGCCCTTTTAATTCCTTTTTATACTGTATTATAATGACAGCTTTCTTTTTAAAGGAATCTGCACATATAGCAGATATTTTGCAGACATTGTTGCAAATGAAAAACGAATACCAATTATACTTTTTATAATAACATTTGGTGCTATTTCTGCAGCATGTGTGGAAACTTTTAGCTGGCTCTATTTAGGTACATTGGACTGTTACACAAATTGTAGTAATAATTCTGCCACGTGTATATACACACCAACGTATAATCACAGAGATTTAGGTTTAAACTGCTTAAAGGGAACCTGTCACCCCGTTTTTTCAGTAGGAGATAAAAATACCGTTAAATAGGGCCTGAGCTGTGCTTTACAATAGGGTATTTTTTGTCCCCTGATTCCCTACCTATGCTGCCGAAATAACTTACAAAAGTGGCCTTTTTCGCCTGTCAATCAGGCTGGTCAGGTCAGATGGGCGTGGTACAAGCGCTGTTTCTGCCCCACATCTTGCTTATGTTCCCGTTGGTGGCGTAATGCTTCTCGCATGCGCAAGTGCCGAATGCACTGCGCAGCTGTAGAAAAAGAGCGCGCTCGCCGCTATTCAGCGGCTTCTCGGTGGGCGCGGCCATCTTCCTGAGGCCACGCGTGCGCAGATGGAGTCTCCTGCTTCCCGGGGCTTCAGGAAAATGGCCGCGGGATGCCGCGCGTGCGCAGATGGACATCGCGGCGGCCATTTTCCTGAAGCCGAGATTCGAATACCCCTGGGTATTGCCATGAGGCCCAGAGCTCCTCTCTCAAGGACCATTCTGTCACCCTCAAGTGGAGGGTCTCCACTTGATGGCGTGGAATTTGAGAGGTAGCTGCTGAGAAGTAGGGGGTTCTCAGAACCCCTAATTACTACGTTGTTATAAAGCAGAAAATAAATTACTACAAAAATTTATTGTAAATCGTGGAAGAAGTTTTTAATGTTTTATTCGACTCCCCTAGCGGATGTTATTCCGATTTTAGAATTTTTACAGAAAGGTCGGGAGTTGGGATTGTCAGTCAACACTCTTAAAGTGCAAGTTAAACTGTTAGGGTTGTTATACAACTATAATATAGCTGGTAACAGATGGGTAACTACTTTCATTAAGGCCTGTGAACCAACTAATCCAGTGCACATTGCCACACTACCACCATGGGACTTAAGCATGGTATTAGATGCATTGATGAGTCCACCCTTTGAGCCGTTAGACTCAGTTTCAGTAAAGGTATTAACCTTTATAACAGCCCTGTTGGTAGCACTAACGTCTGCTAGACGGGTCAGTGATCTCCAGGCATTATCAAGACAAAATAGTTTTAAATCCAGACCCATCCTATCTACTGAAGGTTCCTTCTAAATTTTATAGAAATCAGGAGATCTATTTACAGTCCTTTTCCGATAGTCCAACTACACCTGAGGACCAAAGATTCCATAAACTAAATGTTAGTAGAGTACTGCTTGAGTACTTAGCAAGAACTCAGAGTTGGAGGAGGAGTAGGGCACTCTTTGTTGCTTTCCAGGGACAACTAAAAGGGTCAAGTGTCACTAAGAATTCTATCACCCGATGGATAAGGGATGTGATCAGACTTGCCTATTCAGTAAAAGGAGAACTGCCGCCAGCAGTAATAAAAGCACTTTCAGCATGAGCTATGACTTCCTCGTGGGGAGAGAGGGCGGGCGCCTCCATTGATCTAATTTGTAAGGCTGCAACTTGGGCATCACCTTCTGCTCTTTATAAGCACTACTGGCTTGATCTGTCATCCGCCACTAATCTAGATTTTGGGCGTTTAGTACTTGGTGCTGTGGTCCCTCCCAGGTGATAGTCTCTGTAAGTCTCTCCGTGGGTGCTGTCATGGCGATAGGAAAACCGGTAATTACTTACCGGTAATAGGATTTTACAGAGTCCACAACAGCACCCGCATGATCTCCCCCTTATAATTTCCTGCACTGTGAAGGCAGTTTTGGTTTAGTTTTCACTCTGTAGAGGTGACGGTATTTGATATTGCAAATTTAATAGTAGTTATTATGTACTAATCCTTGGCAGTTCCTCTTATACTTTGCAACACAAACTGAGGAGGCAAGGGGGACTGCCCCCTTTTTAACCTGTAGGTTCCTGTCCTGATGGTGGGTGGATCCCCTCTCTCCATGGGTGCTGTCGTGGACTCTGTAAAATCCTATTACCAGTAAGTAATAACCGGTTTTCCATCGCAAGTGGTGTGGGATCCAAATATATGGTGAAGACCGGATCGCTAGTGGTTAGCAGGGAAGGGCAAAATAAGTCAGAGGTGAGTATAACTATTTTTGTAAGCTTTGGATGGTGCATCCTGCCTCAGAAAAAATGGCATCTATCAGTTGCCATTTTGATGACTGCGTATAGAAGGGTATTACAAAAATCAGATTGGGGATTTTTGTAAAATTTTAGTGCAATTCAAATTTATTCACTTATCTCTAAAAGTATGTAATACATGCCTAGAATTAGGATCTGTGCCCCTACCTTATGCTGCTCTTAGATGAGTAGAAAAATCCTGGTGACGGAATTCCATTAAGGTAAGGGGAGCCTGCCTACCCACTGCCTCACAGCGCTTCTTAATTTTTTTCACCGGGCAACAGTATACATTCTCTCCACATCATGCGGCTCCAGGGTTCAAAATAATGACTGATATTGGTCTAACTGTATATCTTGTGTGTGCCCCTGGGGGGAGCTGCTTTGATTGTGGAAGGAGAAGTAATGTAATAACGTATGCCAGTCGGACATTGTTTGAATGAATGTTAATGGGTCCCCATATTGAGTGGGAGGTATTATGTAAAAGTCCAGCAGCCAAACTCTGTTTGAATCTATGGTGTAGGCGGTGTCAATAATTTGCTCAGGGGATAATAAGACACTATTAACGCCACTGTCTACGCACAATGCATATCAGAGACCATAAACATTACATGCTGCGTAGAGGACAACTATGGTGGTCGCCAGGTCTAGATGTAACTGGAACCTCTCCCTCTGTGCCAGAGATAGGAACAATTTTATTTGTTATTTTTAAGTACTTTATGACATGTAGAATTGGAATTTTAGAACATTTTTAGAGCTTGAGTATCTTTTTTGTATGACTTCCTCCCAGCTATTGGTGTTTGCTTTCACACATACCGGCGTCGTATCCTCAGATACAGAAAACTTGGCTCATGACGAGTCAATAGACTACGTACATCCCTGGAATGAATTCTGTTGTAAGAACTGGAACATCTGTAGTGACTATGTCATTTTGCCAGCCATTTAAATGTGTAGGTTTTTGTTATGCACAGTATAATAGAATTATTATATTTGAATTTACGATTGCCAGCAATATACTTAGAAATGATATAATAATGGAACAATAAAGGAATCTTTGCTAACGATGACCTCACAGGCGGTCTGGTGCTTTACAACAGATGCTCGTGGAGAATCCGATACACATATGAAGATAGAGAAAATGTCTCTGAGCAATTTTTGGGCAACTATTAGCTACTTTTTTTTAAGTCATGAAATATTCATCAGCAGTAAAATGGGAAAAATTCACCTATTTCATATTCATAGGAGAATTTCCATACATATCCAGCGCCTAGTTTTTTCCTCATTCTTGCATAGTTTGCT